>NC_060139.1:901338192-901492507 GCF_021461385.2 Schistocerca piceifrons
GAGAGAGTAGAGTGAAAGAGGTGCACACTGACAGTGGCGGGGAGGACATGTATACAGGATGTGTGCTGAGTAAATCTCCAGGTAAAAGGCTTGTAAATACATAAAATATGACACAGGGTATAAAAATCTCTTAAGTTTCGCTATAAAATGTTAATAACTTCGGGTATCTTCTTCAGCAATTAATATTTCGTTGTTTTTATTTTATAAATTTTCAGTTCGTCCGTCTTTTCCAGTCTGTAATTAATTCGATTGAAGGTGGATATTTGAAACCTAAAATGTAGGCTCAGCCGAACACACTGGAAGAGCTCTAATTAAACGAGTTTTGAAGGTACCTGTCTTCTTCATTGGAAATATCTATACGAAAGAAACCTCATTCATAGAATATATTTATAAAAGTATTCACTGTCACTTAATTCATGTATAAATGGTAAAATCAGATAAAAATAAATAAAATACTCGTCACTTTCCTTGTAAGCATGTCCTCTTCTAAAAATGTAGGCCATCAGGATTTGTACTTCGGCACATATAAACCGCTGTATGTTGAGTGGGAACGTTGGTAGCTATCCAGTGTTAGAAATTCAAATTCTGCTGTAATGACGGGTTGTAATGTACCTCATTTTAGTTGAGATAGAATAGTATTTATCGGATTTTCGTGTTAGGAAGATGAGATTTTAGTAGCAGCTTAATCCGACGTGCTTGATGTAAAGCTCGTCCGTTATAAGACACTGTTGTGAAAACTTAAGGACGAGATAGATACAGTAACATAACATATTAATTACTTTGTGGAAACGAGAGATTGTTGCCAGAGCTGTCCTAATCGTGCACAGGAAGATGGACGTCACATGCCTTGAAGTCAGCGCGACTACAGCGCCAAATACGGCTGGCCCCGCAACACGCGGCAATTCAGGGAACGGGAGAAGCCAGTGTGTGTCAGTCAGCGAGCAGTTACGGTGCACTTTTGGTGGTGTTATTCATAACAACATGGCCCGGAGACGACATTTTCATGACTTCAAACGGAGCACAATCATCAGGAAACTGGAAGGAGGACAAATAGTGACTAATGAAACGCAGGAGTTTGGTATTGCTTACAGCATTGTGTCACGTGTATGGGGAGCGTTCCGAACTACAAGCACAGCTGTCCGAAGGAGAGACGATGGTCTACCGCCTTCAACTACAGCATGACTGCTACGTTGTGCAGCAATAAAGAACGGACTCAAGCCAAACAAGTGCTGTTGCAACCACTTTTAGCAGGATGCACGAAGTCTCACGCTCCACAGCGGCACGGCAACGAGTAGGTTATGTTCCGTTGACAACCGCGCATCGGCAGCAACGTTGGCGGTGATGCAAGAGCATATAGGGACTGCACCAACGAAGAGTGGGCTGGCGTGCTCTTCTCGGATGAGAGCACATTCAGTCTGAGTAGTGGTTCTGGACGTAGCCTCTTCTGGTGAGAGGAGAGAAGACGTAATCCACGCTGGGAAATAATCATTTTGATGGGCCAGTAGTAATAGTATGTATTGAATACGAACACATGTACCAACGACTATCTTGCAGCTTCAACCGCGCCGATGGAGGAATGGAGTGCCTTCCCACAACAACTCCTTACCAACCTTGCGGCCAGCTTGGGATAGCGTTGCAGAGCATGTGAGCGCACACTCTATTAGGAACCACGCCTCGCCTTTTGTAATGTTCAGAGGATCACCATAAATCGCGGCGACTTGAGTGTAATTATTGTTTTTGAATAAAAGTGTCGTTTCTGTACGTCTCATTGCTTATTTCTTTCAGTTATCTTCTGTACTGAACTGTAGCATTTCTTCCATTGTATGATCCAGGTTTCATCGAGCTGTGTTACTAGACAGTGACAAATCATGCGAAAGTTAGTTCCATCCTTACGTTTAGCACACCAATGTATTTTTGTGGTAATTTTCGTCATTTGGACGCCCTTTTCAGTGATCATTGTAAGCCTGTATTGTATAGGCAGTTACAGTTTTCTGTCATTTCCACCCAGATTTCGTTCAAATGCATGGCATACGGGGAGCCTTGGATAGAAATAAAAAAGATAAACGTTGGCGCTCCACGTGGTCAAGCGTTTGGAAAAATTGTACTTATGGCGCAGTTCGGATGAGACGTGAGCCATTTATGTTAGCCTAGTTTCCGGATAGCTTTTGGCTCGGGGAATAGTTTGTATAACGGTAATCTGAAGGTCGTGGCGTTGATTCCCCTGTGAGTTTACTTTTTTATTTTAATTTTTTTTACGTTACTTACACTGAAAATAAGCCGAGATATTGCTCAGTGTATTACATTTATTAATATCTTCATAAAAGGCATGGAAAGGAAAAGCAAAATAAGATTTATGATTGAAAAAATTTCCAAGAAAGTTTTGTACTTACAGTGTCTATGAGGACCTTGCAATTAACTTTCCAAGAAGAGATTGTAATTAAAACGTACGGCACTTCGTATTATGTTACGTAGTTTAATTTTGATCTTTGAGCATCGCTCGGCAGCTGCACGGAAACGATAGGTTTCCTGTTTTTACGATTAATATCACCTCAGCACGTGTAATTCAATTGTAAAACAATAAAAGAATTCAATTTTACGTGCGAAGCTCTCGTATACACCTCACAATATCTTCCTCGAAATTCATTTGCAATTCCAATTTTCCTTGTCTTTGCTTTTCTTGCCTTTAATGAATATATTAATAATACAATATATAGAGCGTTATTTCGGTTTATTTGCGGTATAAGTATCGCAAACATTGGAAATACATAAATGTTTCCACATACGGATTCGAACTCACGACCCTTGATTTACTGGTCTGAAGTGTTTCCGCTGTGTCAACAACTGTCTGGGAACTACGCTAACGTAAGTGACTGCTTTGTCGCCCGGCCCTCGCTAAAAGTGCTATTCTGAATTATTGGCAATAGGGAGTTCTCACTTTCGTAACCTTCATTTATGTCCATATACCGTAAATTTGGACGACATCGGTGATGACGAGTAGATGCGGTCCCCTTTTAAATCAGTAAGTAGGACGAGAACTATTGAAATTCATAGGCCAACTTCCTACATCAGTATGACAGGTAAGTACGAAAGCCTGATAAATGTAGTTGTCGAATTCTGGAAAGAATACTCCACCGTGAATTACCCACCTAATACAGTTCATGTGGGACGATTTGCTTAAAAGAATAATATGGTTTGTAAGCCTTACATATTTTTAAGGTGCTGCCATTCATTAAGGGCATGGATGTAGCTTAACGTGGCTTGCGTCTATTAGTCTGTCTTCTTTCGTATTCAGAGTGATTGCTTTTCATGTAGTCCTAGAGCAGAGAAGTTTTCGTGAG
Organism: Schistocerca piceifrons; assembly: GCF_021461385.2. Taxonomy (NCBI): domain Eukaryota; kingdom Metazoa; phylum Arthropoda; class Insecta; order Orthoptera; family Acrididae; genus Schistocerca; species Schistocerca piceifrons. The sequence continues at coordinate 901,341,531 of NC_060139.1, forward strand.
TGGTGTGTGTGTGTGTGTGTGTGTGTGTGTGTGTGCGCAGTGTTTTTGTAAGCTTTTATTGCCTTTATTTGTTCAGTTTAACAGGTGTGTGATGTCTGTTTTTTCTTTTGTTTGCAGTGTGTTTTGTACCTCTGGGCGCTGAAACTGTGTTACCCAGCCACATTATTCCTATTGCGTGGGAATCACGAATGTAGGCATCTTACAGAATACTTCACATTTAAACAAGAATGTAAGTATCCTATAATTTTGCTATGTAGATCCTTGTAGTTTATCACTTGATTTATATTATTTGCTTTAATTTTATTCTTTGTAAATCCTGTCTGTACGTTTCTCTGATTGTGGCCGCATAATGTGTCTGTCTACAAGGGCTTCTCAGGAGAATCTCAATTTTGCAGTGAAAGTTAACATGTCTGTTACGGTGGCGACCAGTTTTGTGTATTCCATGTTCTTCACCCTGTGCAGGGAAAAAAGAAAAATATTCTACTTTGAAGGTGCTATGCTCTCTCTCTCTCTCTCTCTCTCTTTCTCTCTCTCTCTCTCTCTCTCTCTCTCTCTCTCTCTCTCTCTCTCTCTGCTCTCCATAATTCTTTAGCGTGAGAAGTCTGTAGAACAGCCTACCAGCACCTTAAAATCAATACAGCTGTTGTGTACATACCCGAGTTCGACACAGAGGAATAGCAGACACTGCCAGCGCCAGAAAAAGAAAATCTTCGTTGATCCATTATGGACTGTGGGACAACAGCTGGCCTGTATTTCTTGATGAAATAATTTACCAACAGCCGTATGTATTCAAGAAGTTTATTTTATGAACTTCTTATATACTAACAGTTTCGGCATTGCATTGATGCCATCTTCAGACCCCACACGTCATAGTCGTGTCTCTGTGTCGCCTGGCCACCAAGAGCTGTTGCATAACGATTTGATTCACGGATCCACTTACATGGCTCCTTCCTTCCATGTATAGCGGTTTCACGACTATGGCGTGTGGGGCCTGAAGATGGCATCAATTCTGGTAGCACATAAGAAGTTCATTCAATAAATTTCTACAGTACATACGGCCGTTGGTAAATTATTGCATCAAGAAATACGAAAAGAAAAGGCGATCGTATTCCGCGTGATCAAAACAAAATGAGGTGAACGTAAATTTGTGAAAACATAACCCAACCGCAAACATAAAATGAGGTGTATCAGTGCAGTGTTAAGAATCAAACACATGTGTTTATAAGAACGCATGGAAATATGGTAAATCCTCGTTAAATTGAGCCACTGGGTGTGAGTAGAGCTCTTATTTGGTAAGACTCAGTTAACAAGAAGAGTGACAGTTTTAAAGATCTTTTATTTAAAAATAGATTCAGAAGTTCATGTCCACAGTATTGTTACAGCAAAGAAAGGTGTTGCACCAGTTAGCATGTTATTTAGTTTGTTTCAGAAATAATGCTCTGGTACAAAATACCGTTTGCATTAAACATATACAGATTACATAAACTATTGTACAACTGTTACTACTGTACATATTTTATTTTCGGAAAAAATCAATAGTTATGTGTTTTTGAGAAAGACGTCTGTTTTTAGTAGCGTATTCCCGCCATCTTCATAGAAGCATTACATCAGCTGGAGTCCCCACATTTTGTTGCTCCACGTGGCACGTTGGTAATTCTAATTCAGGTGTTCTGTTACTATGACCTATATCGTCCTCGTCTTTATCACTAGAATCTTTTATTCCTTTATTTACTATTCCCAAAAGAGCACAGTCGGTCATTTCCTACTAGTCGTCTTTGTTCAGCCAGATTTGCGCTTCATTGTCACCTGCATTTTTATATCCAGAAAGCTGTCGTAAGAGATCTGTCAATTGTTCATTTTCTTTTTGTTTTGATAGCGCCATTATTTCTTTCATTATTTTTTTCTTTTTCCCAGGACTGTTTCGGTGTTTCTGACTTGATATTGTCCCTAGCTTCTGCAGCCCAGCAGACAACATCCTGTCCGATTTTACCCGTGACATTCTTTTGATTTTTTTTTTTAAAGACCTGGTAGTCATCCGTCATTCACCTGGGATTAAACGGAGGTTCCGGTATCCAGAGGTCGGATTACCGCGGTTTTACTGTAATGTATGAGCCATAAAACGTGAGTTGTAAAAGTAATTTAAAACTTGAAAACACACAATGATCTCGCCAAACAGATTAGTAAGGAAACTCATAGCTGTTGCAGTGACTCGTGAAACTGCTTTAAAATGAAACGCGTCTGGTCCAAATAAGACGTGTATTACAGTCGCAAAGACGACATAAATTTCATATTACTTGTAAGAATTGGACTAGGAAGAGAGGCCTCATGAAAAGGTAACATCTAAAGCAAGGTCGTTGAACAAAGTACACTGCGATACATCGACGGGCATTACTGTTGTTCACATATTTATAGAAATGGGGCTCGTTGACTCCATGTACAATCACGTGACGTGCTAATATTTAGTTCTTTCGTTGCTTTTAGAGCGTAAAACCTTCCTACAGAATTGCAGCGTTTGGCCGTTGGTACGTAACGTAATTCGTCGATAAATACAACTGTCACTATCAGTTAATCTAATGATAGATTAATGGACTTACTGATATGTACTTTAATTTCCAGTGCGTACACAGAAAACACGCAGCAGCCGGTAATAATGCTGTATTAAGCGGGGGCATTATTCCAGTAGTGGAAATCTTTTCTCCCAAATACAGAATTGATTACAATGATTATATCAATTTAATTAGCTCTTTATCTGGTTGATTATTATATTCTAAACACTAGCGCAACTTTTCAAAACCGTGCACTCCCGACCAGAAATTCCAGAATGTTGATTCTTCGAAAACACAAAGATAAATTTTGTTTAGACATATCCTTGACAAAAACCCTTTTTGTGCAGGAATGCCGTTTCTAACATTCATGAACCATAGTACAGCTTACTTATTTGTCTCCATCCAGTAGTATGTCCTATTGTCTGAATAAAAGAAAACGGTGAATTCGTTAATTCACTTAAATGTCTAAATCATCAAGGTAAAAAACGATTAAGAATTCATAAGTTCCTAATTGTGTAATGTAACTGGTACAGTGAGTAGCAGTAGTGTCAATGAAATGATTTCCGTTTGTTCCTATTTTGTCCAGGAGTAGATACCATTTTTCGTTTACTTTCCAATCATATCATAATGTCAAGTTTGCAAAGTATGCAGGCTGTTCAGAAATTCCCGTTACAAACTTCTAGAACTTGTAGAGGAGAGTGGGTAGGTAATATTTTGAGTAAGAACCCATGTCTGGAAACAACGTTTTACAGTCCAGATGTGTATCGCCTCCACGTCTGCTACGGGAAAGAGAAAAGTACCAGAGCTGCTTGTCCTGGTATGCAATAGGGTAGACAGGATCACGTGACTGCGCCAGGCGGATGTTCCGTTGTGTTCTCTTTCGAATTGTTACCTAACCGTTCTACTGCATCACGCCTAATTCAGTTTCTCAAGCAGAAGCAAGTGAGTGAAACTTTCGAATTGAAACTGTCGTACAACGGAAACTGTACATTACGGACATGGGTTCCGACTCAAAATATTACGTACTCGTTCCCCTCTAAAAGTCCTAGAAGCTTGTAATGGGAATTTCCAAAAACCCTGTATAAAGTTTTCGTACTGTCACCCTCCGTGGTTGGACTGATCAAATGCCAAGGGAATCTTGATGTCGAGGTGAAGAATAATTGTAGCTGCCAGAAAAGTGATTGCGTAGAAAAACAGAGAAAAGAACGGAACTCGACAATAATTACAACTCTGGTCATCAAAACTGCAATGCTAGGAAGGATACAAACATCGAAATTTTACATATTGTGCTTGTTAAGTATACTAGGGAGAATGTTATTTACATTATTATATGATTTCGGAGTACACATAGTAGAAAATATAATAGACAGCGCTGCCAACTGTGGTAGCAACAATGAATCCAACCAAACAGGACATGGACTGAACTAGGCTTGGACGACAGATGAGGGTACGTCATTCCATGGTGCTTCTGCTCTGTGCCAGAGTTCATCAGCCAGTGTCTGGCGAGTGGGGGCAGGCCCATCTCTCGGCAATCCAGGGCCAGATGTCTTTTCCAGGTGTGTGTCTGGAGTGCCTGCTGACCGGTCCAGCATTCGAACACCCTCTGTATCGAGGTAGGTCAGGACAACACGGTCAAATTGCGGTCTTGCGTTATCGTAATAGAAGATAACGTCACGGAGACCTGAAGAATATGGAATAGCTATCGGCCTTAACACTTCAGAGACTTGACAGTAAGGGTTACCCGAGCGAGGGGTGGCGGTGTTGTGTATCCAGTGAGATCCCTCACCATCTCGCTCACATGACAGTGGCGAATCCAGTTAGTAACGTTCGTTCTCCTTGGAGCCTCTACACACGGATACGTCCACCGTGATACTGTATGCAGAACTGGGGTTCATTTGAAGAGGCGGCTTGATGCCACTCGTGCCCTGTGTGGCTGCCAGCACCACTCGCGGTGCGCCTTTCTGTTCTCACTTCAAGGAAAAACACAATAGTGGTTCCCGTACTAACTTTCTGAAGCGATCCTCACGTCGTCGCACTATGCGTGTGGAATGTGGATACACGTCTTGCTACAAGCAAGCTCGTTTCACGACTGAAGGCACGTGACGTGGTTGTACGATTCTGCACCGTGGACCAAACAGTACGTCTTCCCTCTTGGCTGCTAGTCGCTTGACTCCGCTGATAGCTTCTATGGTACTTCTGAACCCATCGATTCCATATTCGCATTTGCCTCGTTTCGCGATGCAGATGTACTCTTCACCGATGGTTCTGTGGTCGATGGACGCACTGGGTTTGCTTTCATCCACGGCGACTACTTTGAGCAGCATTCCCTGCCTTGTGGGAACAGTGTTTTCACTGCGGAACTGGTTGCTCTTCATCGTGCACTCGCACACCTTTCCTCCTGCCCTGGGGAGTCATTTGTCATATGCAGTAACTCCCTGAGTGGATTGCAAGCACTCGACCAGTGTTTTTCTCGGGACCCTTTGGTGCGCGGTATTCAAGCTGCTGTTTTTGCTCTCGCCGAGTGTGGTCGTTCAGCGACGTTTGTGTGGAACCCGGGCCACATCGGTATTCCAGGAATCGGTTGGCCAAGCAGGCCACCACGTCGCCACCCCTGGAGCTTGGTCTCGTGGAAAGAGACCTCCGGTCAGCTCTACATCGCAAGGTCCGCGATGTCTGGAGCTCTGAATGGTCTGTCCTGAACACGCCAAATAAGCTCCGCATGGTAAAGTCATCCACGGCCGTAGGGAACTCATCCTTGAGGAGCACGCGTAGGGACTCAGTTGTTCTCTCCCGTCTCCGAATTGGACATACGCGGTTGACCCACAGCTGTCTCCTTCGTCGTGGGAACCCGCCCAAGTGTCGCTCTGATACAGGGCTGACAGTGGTCCATCTTCTGATGGACTGCCCCCTTTTAGCCTCTTTGCGGTAGTCCTTTAATTTACCAGCTGCACTTCCTTTAATTCTAGTTGACGATGCCTCTATAGCTGACTCAGTTTTACGTTTTATCCGTGCAGCTGGGTTTTATCACTCACTTAGTGTGGGCGCTCCCGCATGATTTCTCAGGCTACACCCACTCCAGCGACTTTAAAGTGTGACGTGTCTTTTATGGTAACAAGTTGTGTTGGTACCTCTATCAACGCTTTCCAGCTGTAGGTTCTTCGTTTGTAGTTGAGTGGTTGATCTTTTACCTGATCCATCAACCACTGTAGTCTGTTTTACTCTAGTCCACTATTTGCTCTGCTCCTTTTAAGTGTCCTCTATTTTGTGTTATTGCGGTGTTCATTTTAGCTCTGTACCCCTTGGTGTTCCCTCCCTCTGGGTGCAGTGGTTACGCTTTTACTGTATAGGCCTTTTACAAGTATGTCTGTTTTGAACAGGGGACTGATGACCTCGATGTTTAGCCCCCATCAAACCCCAAAACCAACCAACCAACCAATCAACAATATTCGCATTGCAGTCAACGGCGAACGTGGGCAGTATCGCGAAACGGTGAACCGTAGTGTCGGTAGGACACTATCCTCTCGCTGGTGCTGGTAGATGTTCTCCTTTTCTCGCGTGGCATAACACGGTCTTCTTTCCAACAATCTATATCCAGGTGCATAATCTTTCATTATATACAGAATGTATGCGCCGTTACTCCTAGTTACTTTCTGCTTCTGTATTGAAATTCAAGTCATTCGCATCCGCGTGTGTGTAGCGCACGTCGGACCAGTTTCACGTGCTTTGCATTCCGCTTCCATTATGTCTTACGTTTAGTGGCAAGCAGTGTATTACAAGGAATTACAAAAGCTAATTGCCCAGCCCAAGGAATACCGAAAGACGCTAAGCGCATATACAAGTGGCGTTCAATAAGTAAGGCAACAATTTTTTTAAGCAGCTAGGTTTTGTTCAGGACTCCAGTCATCATATTATTCTCCACACTTTAACTACAATGATCTCCGTTCAGTGCCACGATCTTGGGCCGCCTTACTGGGGGGAACTGTATGCCCGAATGGTATCTCTCTTCTGATCTATGTCGAAGCCAACGTTTTGCTGCACCAACAACCTCCCTACATCCACTTACTGCTTCCCGCGGACAGGATCCGTCGTTGTACCAGAGATGGAAGCCGGGGGGTGAGAGATCCGGATTATTGGGTTTATGAGGAATAACAGTCCAATAAAGTTCGGTAAGCTCTTCGGTGCGCAGATTTGTGCGAGGCCTTGCGTTGTCGCTTACAGTCGCTATTTTGAGGCCTACATGTAGCGCCGCCACCTATCGGAACTTCTACTTCTATATCTACATTTATACTCCGCAAGCTACCCAACAGTGTGTGGCGGAGGGAACTTCACGTGCCACTGTCATTACCTCCCTTTCCTGTTCGACTCGCGTATGGTTCGCGGGAAGAACGACTGCCGGAAAGCCTCCGTGCGCGCTCGAATCTCTCTAATTTTACATTCGTGATCTCCTCGGGAGGTATAAGTAGGGGGAAGCAGTATATTAGATAGCACATCCAGGAACGCACCCTCTCGAAACCTGGATGCAGAGCGCCTCTCTTGCAGAGTCTGCCACTTGAGTTTGCTAAACATCTCCGTAACGCTGTCACGCTTACCAAATAACCCTGTGACGAAACGCGCCGCTCTTCTTTGGATCTTCTCTATCTCCTCTGTCAACCCGACCTGGTGCGGATCCCACACTGATGAGCAATACTCAAGTATAGGTCGAACGAGTGTTTTGTAAGCCACCTCCTTTGTTGATGGACTATATTTTCTAAGGACTCTCCCAATGAATCTCAACCTGGTACCCGCCTTACCAACAATTAATTTTATATGATCATTCCACTTCAAATCGTTCCGTACGCATACTCCCAGATATTTTACAGAAGTAACTGCTACCAATGTTTGTTACGCTATCATATCATACAATAAGGGATCCTTCTTTCTGTGTATACGCAATACATTACTTCACGAAACTGCAAGGGGTGAAGCGGGAATATTCCACGATGCCCCTCAAGAAATTCCTCTTTTTTAGCCGAAATTGGCCGAGAGACCAAGGTGTTGCCTTACTTATTCAATGTCCATCCTAGTACAAGAAAGGCCTTCGCATCAGAAACACGTGCGCTAATTGTTATGTTGTCCTAAAAAAAGCATAAGACAAGTATCGAGTTTTAATAACTGAACACTTCTAAACGTGTCAGTAGGAGGACAAATGTGTGACGTCGTCGGATCTCTGTCACGCGGGCAACGACTGTTTCTGATGAAGGAACAGCTTTACGATTCAGTACTCAATCCGTTAGCAACCTCGTTAACGTGCGGTACTCATTTGGCCTTGTAGAAACTAATAGCCTAATCACTTTCCTCCTCACTTCCGCTGCATTGTATAACGTAAAATAAAGTTATTTCAACAGAGAAATAAAACCCAACTGTAAAGACATCAGAAGGCACGACGTAGCTTATACTCTGTTGTTGAAAGCAGCCAGCCTGTAAGTAGTTAGCTGTCAGTTACTTAGTTTTCCTGAATCGGGTATATAAGCTGATACATAGGTACCCGTTCACAGCGCTACCGTCTGGTTATCGCAATATTGGTAATCGTAAAAAGATCAAAGGGTAATACTCTGAAATAGTGGCATGAAATTGGCGAAATACGCTCTACACGTCCATCAGGGGAAACGAATGGAACACTTCGACGAGTATGGACGATTTCGGGAAGCTTCAGAGTGATCATTAACGACACTACTGCGATTAATTGAGGCGCTGAGAACCATAAGAGCCTAAAGCAAACTGTCGTAGTCTTTGAGATTGTAGCATGTATGCGTGCTACTGGCATCTGTTGATCTTAAGGTGAACGAGCGTTATAACTCCTGTACCTCTACGTTGTATATGTGAATATCTGCGAAAAACTTTCTCACAGAGTTCGCTGATATTCACCTCCATACTGACCCAAAGCTGTAGAAACGCTCAACGGCTACATTGACGCCTATTGCTTCACAAAAGCTGTAAGCTCTTCAAGGAAATCCCCACCTCACGTTCCATGGTTTCAGCATTCCATTCTGTAAAAATAGACGCTGAGGGTATCAGAACCTGTACATATTTTACCGACTCAATACCAAACCAAATGATGATATGATGGTAACAGTGTGCATTACAGAAATTTTACGTTGGTGCTGTTTCCAACATTGTGTCATGAACTGTTGTTTAAAGTAACATATTCTTCATTGGAGTAGTGTAATCCAACCACCCTCTTCAAGTCACATTGAGGGGAAACAACAATTTATTATTTCGCCACTGTCTGTAGATGCCTTGCAAAACCCAGTGCCCAAATACGTATGTGTAAGGTAAATATCTACCTTGAAACGCGAAGACTTAACGGTAGTGCCAGATTAAACTTGAAACACATTGACTTAACAAAACTACTAGATTTCCTGCCTAAAGTGAACAGACAGTGTTACCTGAACCTCAAGCCAGAGAGTTTGCTTAATGAAAGTGGTGGTAACAAGGACAGTAAAGTGTTGGGGTAGGTCACAATTGTGTGTGTGGTGCATTAATATCTCTTCCTTATATTCGATTGTAGTTTCGCGTTAATTACAAACTATCGAACAGTCAGGAAGACCTATATATGTTAAATTTTTGGATTAACATTAATAGTAATCATTCTAAATATTAATTAATATTTCATAACTTAAATTGGGGACAGTATTTTTTATAAGGATAATGCGATGTTGAAACTTTGTTAAAAAGACAAGTCAAGTTTATGAGATGGTTTGGCAACGATTTCGATATTCACAAACATCTGTTTTTCTTTTAATTTTGTGTCTGTGCTTTAGGCCCTTATGATCCTCAGTGTCTCAATTTTACAGTATTTCTACAATATTTATAATCACTATCAACTGGGCAAGACATCGAACATTTTTAGGAACACATTGCTAGGGACTGTAACTGTTCAGATAGTCCACGTAGAAACGTAACATGAGAAGCGAGACAGAAGTTAAATCTGTATTTTCAGTGTCCGTCCAACCAAACTGTTTCCAAAAAATCGCTGCCCAAAAGCCCTTGTTATTAATTGGACAAAGGTCTTCCAGTGTGAGAGGTTCATCCGGCAAGCTGCACTGCAGTAGGTGGCTCTATCTCCCATTCCTCTACACCTACCTCATTCGGCAGGAGGGCCACTTCTGTATATTTGTATTTCAACTTGACAGCCCCACCGTCCCCCCTGCGAGTCCGGGGTAAGAATAGGCCCGAGGTATTCCTGCCTGTCGTAAGAGGCGACTAAAAGGAGTTTCAACCGTTTCGGCCTCCTAGTAGTAGGTCCCCCTTGGGGTTTGACCTCCATTTTTCAAAATTCTACAGAAGTACGAGCCTTTTGGGGAAGGACGCCTTATGTGGTGTATCACTGGTCCTCAGTGCACTAAGACCTTGGCACTCAGCATTGTAACGGCGTTGTAACCACACCCACTATTTCTCAAATTGGGCCTAAACGCCTGATGGGTTGCACAAGTTCCGCCCATAGTGCGTCCCCATCTGCACCTACGATCATGATGGACTTTCCATGGCACCCGAAATCCAGCACAGTAGCCAGCCCGTTGTGGTGGGGTCGTCATGTACCCTCTAGGTTGTAGCCCCCTGACAACACAGGGATCATACTGCCGATACCTGAGCTGCACCCTCCCCACGTCGGCCAAGGGGTAGATGCCCGTTTCCTTGGGGCATCAGGACTCCCGGCAACGGTCATCCTGCCAGGTGGCCCTTGCTGAGGCTGGGTGGCGCCCGTGGGGAGAGCCCCTGGTCGGAGTGGGTGGTATCGGGGCGGACGTTTCGCGGATGAAACGTCAACATGTATCAGGTCGATCTGCGGCCGAGTCTTTTAAAAAGAAAGGTACTGTCTCTGGTTCTGGTTCTCTTGCCCTTTCCCACTTGGCCACTCCCTGGGAGGAAGGACAGGCCCGCCGGCTTGGGGCGAAGTACTTCCCCCACTATTTAGTCTGTTCTCGGACCGATGGGGGGACGTTCGCCACCTCCAAGCCCATGTTCTTTGTCCAGCACATCGAGGACATCTTTGGGGAAATCGAGGCTGTCAGTAAAATACGTTCGGGGTCCGTTCTTATAAAGACCACCTCCGCCACACAGTCGGCGGCGCTTCAAGCGTGCGACCGACTAGGGGACATCCCAGTGTCCATTGCCCCGCATCTGGCCCTGAATAGGACGCATGGGGTTATTTTTCATCGGGACCTCCTGCTGCAATCTGATGAGGAACTCAGGGCCAACCTGGAGCGCCGAGGCGTGCATTTCGTCCGGCGAGTCCAGCGCGGCCCCAAAGACCGTCGCATCGCCACCAGGGCCTTTATCCTCGCCTTCGAGGGGGACGTTCTCCCGGAGAAGGTAAAGGTGATGTGCTACCGGTGCGACGTGCGACCTTACGTCCCGCCTCCTATGCGCTGATTTCGGTGTTTGCGCTTTGGGCACATGTCGTCACGGTGTGAGGCTGACCCCCTTTGTGGCGATTGTGGACGTCCTCTTCGTGAGGAACATACATGCACCCCACCACCTCGGTGCGTCAATTGTCCTGGCATCCACTCGCCTAGATCTTTAGACTGCCCCGCGTATCAGATGGAGAAGAAGATTCAAGAATTCAAAACTTTGGATCGTCTCTCTTATTCTGAGGCCAGGAAGAAGTATGACCGCCTCCATCTCGTGACGTTGACAACTTCGTTTGCCTCAGTCGTGTCCACTCCTTCCACAGTATCCTCACCCCTATCCTGTCCCCCCTCCACATCCTCACCCCATCTGGGGTCTATGCCTCCGCCTCCCAAATCCCTCCCTTCCAAATCCTCCTCCGTCGCGGCCCCTGCCTACTCTGCCCCACGGGCCACTCTTCCTCCTCCTTCCCCTCCGCCGCCTGAGAAGCGATCCTCTTCTCAGGCGTCCATCGGGGAAATGTTCCAGACCCCGGCTTCCGAGGTCCGGCGTTCCAAAACGGACCCCGCGCGTGAGGACCTTCTTCGGGTCCAGCCCACCATCCCCGTGCCTCATCGGACTTCCAAGAAGGCCTCTAAGAAGAAGTCTTTATCCCCTTCTCCACCCCGGCGCGTTTCGTCTGACGCTCCATCCGTGGGTCGCTGCTCCCGGCCGTCCTCAGTTTCGCCGGGACGCTCTGCTGCCAGGCGCTCAGCTGGCCTCTCGTCGGCGAACGATGATGCCCCTCCTACGCAACCCGGGAAAGCGGCCGCAGCTGGCGACGACTCGATGGAACAGGATCCGCCACCCGCCGGTTGTAGCGTTGTTCCCTCGAAACCTGGCCCTCCGCGGCCGTCGAGGTGACCAGCTCTTCCCCCGTTTCGTTCCCCCTTTTTTTCTGACTAGCGATGGCTTTGTTACATTGGAACATAAGAGGTATTCGATCTAATCGGGAGGAATTACAACTGCTCCTCCGCCTGCACTGTCCGCTCGTCCTTGGTCTCCAGGAAACCAAGTTGCGCCCAACTGACCATATTGCTTTTACCCACTATATCTCGGAGTGGTCTGACCTCACCCCTGCGGACGGTATTCCAGCTCATGGTGGGGTCATGTTGCTCGTTCGGGACGATGTCTATTACCATCCCATCCCATTGACCACCCCACTCCAAGCCATAGCTGCCCGTATTACTCTTTCTGCCTTTACTTTTTCTGTTTGTACCGTCTACACTCCATCGTCATCCGCAGTTAGTCAGGCTGACTTGATGCACCTGATTGTTCAGCTTCCTCCGCCGTTTTTATTGTTTGGCGACTTCAATGCCCATCATCCCCTTTGGTGCTCTCCTGCATCCTGTCAGAGAGGCTCCCTCTTGGCGAATGTCTTCAACCATCTCAATCTTGTCTGCCTCGATACTAGCGCCCCGACCTTCCTCTCGGACTCTACTCATACCTACTCCCACTTGGACCTCTCGATCTGTTCTACCACTCTTGCCCGTAGGTTCGAGTGGTATGTCCTTTCTGACACCTATTCGAGCGACCACTTCCCCTGTGTCGTTCGTCTCCTGCACCACACCCCATCCCCACGTCCTTCGAGCTGGAACATACCGCAAGCTGACTGAGGACTTTACTCCTCCCTGGCGACCTTTCCGGACCACGATTTTCTCAGTTGTGACAGTCAGGTCGAATACCTCACGGCTGTTATCATCAATGCTGCCGAACGTTCCATTCCTCGTACTACCTCTTCTTCACGTCGCGTTTCCGTCCCCTGGTGGAATGAGGCTTGTAGAGACGCTATCCGTGCTCGACGACGTGCTTTACGCACCTTTCGCCGCCATCCTACGTTGGCGAATTGTATTGGATACAAACGACACCGAGCGCACTGCCGTAGAGTCATCAAAGACAGCAGAAAAGCTTGTTGAGCCTCTTTCACCAGCTCCTTTAACAGTTTTACTCCCTCTTCTGTCATCTGGGGTGGCCTGCGCCGGCTGTCGGGCATTAAGGCCCACTCCTCGGTACCTGGCCTGACCTCAGGTAATGAGGTCCTTGTTGATCCTGTGGATGTCTCCAACGCCTTCGGCCGCTTTTTCGCGGAGGTTTCAAGCTCCGCCCATAACCACCCTGCCTTCCTTCCCAGGAAAGAAGCAGAAGAGGCTCGGCGACCTTCCTTCCACTCGCTGAATCTGGAAAATTATAATGCCCCCTTTACTATGCGGGAACTCGAAAGTGCACTTGCACTGTCCCGGTCCTCTGCTCCGGGGCCAGATGCCATTCACGTTCAGATGCTGGCACACCTTTCTCCGGCAGGCAAAAGCTTTCTTCTTCGTACCTAAAATCGCGTCTGGACCAAAGGTCAAGTCCCCATGTGTTGGCGTCACGCCGTCGTCGTTCCTATACCCAAATCCGGGAAGGATAGACACCTTCCTTCTAGTTACCACCCCATTTCTCTTACAAGCTGTATCTGTAAGGTGATGGAGCGCATGGTTAACGCTCGGTTAGTTTGGATTCTTGAATCTCGACGGCTACTTAACAATGTTCAATGCGGCTTACGTCGCCGCCGCTCCGCTGTTGACCACCTTGTGACCTTGTCGACATTCATCATGACCAACTTTTTGCGAAAGCGCCAAACGGTAGCCGTGTTCTTCGATTTGGAGAAGGCTTATGATACCTGTTGTTGAGGAGGTATCCTCCGCACTATGCACCGAGGGGTCTACGCGGTCGCCTGCCCCTTTTTATTGATTCCTTTTTAACAGATCGAAAGTTTAGGGTACGTGTGGATTCTATATTGTCCGACGTCTTCCTCCAGGAGAACGGAGTGCCTCAGGGCTCCGTCTTGAGCGTAGCCCTTTTTGCCATAGCGATCAATCCAATTATGGATTGCATTCCTCCTAATGTCTCCTGCTCTCTTTTTGTCGATGACTTCGCGATCTACTGCAGTGCCCAGAGAACATGCCTCCTGGAGCGCTGCTTTCAGCATTGTCTAGACAGCCTACACTCGTGGAGTGTGGCAAATGGCTTCCGGTTCTCTGAAGAGAAGACGGTTTGCATCAACTTTTGGCGATATAAAGCGTTCCTTCCGCCATTCTTACATCTCGGTCCCGTTGTTCTCCCATTCGTGGAAACAACTAAGTTTTTAGGGCTCACACTGGACAGGAAACTTTGTTGGTCTCCGCACGTCTCTTATTTGGCTGCCCGTTGTACGCGTTCCCTTAATGTCCTCAGAGTTCTTAGTGGTTCATCTTGGGGAGCGGATCGCGCTGTCCTGCTTCACTTGTATCGGTCCATAGTCCGATCAAAGCTGGATTATGGGAGCCTCGTCTAATCGTCTGCTCGGCCATCCCTCTTACGCCGTCTCAACTCCATCCACCATAGGGGGTTACGTCTTGCGACCGGAGCATTCTACACTAGTCCCGTCGAGAGTCTTTATGCTGAAGCTGCCGAATTACCATTGACCTACCGGCGCGACGTATTGCTTTGTCGGTATGCCTGCCGGCTGTTGTCAATGCCCGACCACCCTTCTTATCAGTCTTTCTTCGCCGAGTCTCTCGACCGTCAGTATGGGTTGTATGTGTCTGCCCTGCTGCCCCCTGGAGTCCGCTTTCGTCGCCTGCTTCGACAATTGGATTTTGCCCTCCCTACCACCTTCAGAGAGGTTGAGAGCCCGACACCACCTTGGCTCCAGGCTCCGGTTCATATTTACCTCGACCTCAGCTCGCTCCCGAAGGAGGGTACTCCAGCTGCAGTGTATTGCTTACGGTTTGTCGAACTTCGTGCGCGACTTGCCAGCCACACCTTTATTTACACTGATGGCTCCAAAACTGACGATGGTGTCGGCTGTGCCTTTGTCGTCGGAGCAGTCACCTTTAAATACCGGCTCCTCGACCAGTGTTCCAGCTTTACGGCCGAGCATTTTGCTCTCCATCAGGCCGTTCAGTATGCCCGCCGCCACCGCCATTCTTCGTATGTCCTCTGCTCTGATTCACTCAGTGCTCTTCAGAGCCTTGGAGCTCCATATCCGGTCCATCCCTTGGTGCAACGGATCCAGCAGTCCCTCCATTCTTTTGCTGATGATGGCTCTCCTGTCAGCTTTCTGTGGGTTCCCGGCCATGTAGGAGTGCCTGGGAATGAGGCTGCTGATGCTGCAGCCAAGGCTGCAGTCCTCCTGCCTCGGCCAGCCTCCCATTGTGTCCCGTCATCTGACGTTCGTGGGGTTGTTTGTAAGAGGCTTGTGTCGTTGTGGTGGGATACTTGGTCATCACTTCAAGGAAACAAGCTCCGGGCAGTAAAACCGTTCCCAACTGCTTGGACAACCTCCTCCCGACCATCTCGGCGAGAAGAGGTCCTTCTGACCAGGTTGCGAATTGGGCATTGCCGGTTTAGCCACCGCTACCTGCTCTCCGGTGATCCAGCCCCGCAGTGCCCTTGTGGTCATGCATTAACAGTGCGCCATGTTTTATTGTCGTGTCCCCGTTTTAGTCAATCTCGTGTTGTCCTGTCTCTGCCATCTACTTTACAGGATATTTTAGCTGATGACGCTCGAGCAGCTGCTCGTGTTCTTCGTTTCATTACTTTGACTGGCTTGTCCAAAGACATCGAACTCTTTCACTTATTTTATCTGCATCTTAGTAGGAACTTTCTGATATCCCTCCCCCCCTTGAGTTTTACTAGCTTCTATGTGCTCTAACAATTGTGACTGGGCGCTAATGACCTCAGTAGTTGAGCGCCCTTAAACCCCAACAAAAAAAAAAAAAAAACACCGTCACGCTATTCAAACTTAGCAACAAGGAGTAGGGGAGTCCGCTGCCAAGAGGCAGTCTCTTCTCGTAGGAAGATGTCCGGGATCGCCAGTTCTGCCCTTCATGTTTCCAGCCGCGAGGACCTGCGTTCTTTGCATGACACTTTTCGTGGATCGCAGGCGTCTGTCAGCGGTCCTTGGCATTGCTCTCCAAACCTCAGGGTGCGACGAGCGTCAGCCTTGATATTACGGCTATGATTAGCGCTGCTGTCGCTCGCCTCTCCACATCACATTGAGTTCTCGTCTAGCTTCTCTGTTACTTAAATCGAAAACACTGACTTGCTTCTTGACCTGGTTTGCCTTCAGGCGGTTAGGCCTGATATACCTCAGAAAATCGAAACTTCGGCTCGCACTGCCGTGTCGTCAGCATTTACGAACTAGTGAGTGTCATTTTGTACAGGCTGCTCATTTGTGAACACATGTATGCGTAACTGCGGCAGTTAAAAATCTCCCTGTTTAAGGTAACTTGCCTGTGAACTCCTGGAAAAGTACTAACAATTTTCTAAAAGTTTGCGTGGCTCTAATTAAAAACATGATCTGTTCAGTAGGATGAAAATAGCAGAACGATAGAAGCGCTTCTTGCGGAATATTATGATATACAGTTAATCGCATTTGTTCTCATATTGATTTTATTACAGGTTTTTTTTGTGAAAATCAGTAAATTACTTGTTCTATTTGCATTCAATACTTGGAATCTGTGCTTGCACAGACTGTCTTACTAAGATGCTTGAAACTTTATGTACACGTTAACAACACGCCCATCTAAAAAGTACACTACAATCATGCCATTTCAGTCACAACTTTTTATTCTAGAAATATTTGCATCTGATAATCAAAATTAAGATTAGTCTCCTATAACTAAGAAGTATATGTTTTTCTTCGTGTTGATAGCAGATTAGTGTCTGTAATCCAGTTCACTCCAAATAGTCTTGAAAAATCCCTAAAAAATTTCAAAGCTCTAGTCCAAATGCATTTGTGCATAAAATAAACATGTCACAAAATTTAACTCTCGGGAAATTCAATTCAGGGCTTTATTTTATCCATGGAACACATCTGTTGTTCCTAATACTAGGTTGTTGCATAAGTTTGTAGCGCTTTTGTTTCGCATCTTGGTATTCCCTCTGCTATGGGTTTATTTATCGATTGTCAGTTTCCGTTTGTAGTTAACTGTTGCTATTCGAGTTTACATCCTGTCATTTTGTCATTTGGAGATAGTGAGTGGAGCTGTGGACGCCAGAAAACGGAGCGACATGTGGAGAAATAGGAACATTTCCGACATATTCTTTTGTGTGAGTTGAATAGATGAGTGACAGCAGCAGAGGCTGCCAGAAACATTTGCGCCGTATTTGGGGATAATGCTACTGAAAAGAGCACGGCAAGAAAATGGTTTTCTCGTTTTAAGGAGGATCTTTTTGATACTAGTGACTCCACGTTCAGGAAGACCTTCTGAGTTTTATGAGATCGTTTAAACACATTAATCCACGTCAGTGTATAGGAGAACTGACAGATGTAACGAACTGTGGTCATTCCTCCAACGAGCGGAATTTGCATGCAGTGGGGGATGTTCAAAAATCGCGTGTATGGGTAACGCGTGGTCAAAGCCAAAATCACAAAAATCTGCGGTCGGACTATCCTGTATCGTTCCTGGTGACGAGAAATAGTGTCTTTATGCTAACGCAAAGAAAAGAATGGAAGGGTTGAGCCCAAAAAAGTAGCAACTCCCCCTACAAAGACGTGCCCGCATCCACAAAAGATTGTTATGCATCTGAGGGAACAGCGACGGTTTTTTGTACTACGAATTGCTTCCCCGAGGTGTGACCATCACTGTTGACATTTATTGCCAACAATTGGGACGTCTTGCAGACGCAGTCCAACCACAGGAAGACTGCGTGAAGTGATGCTACTCCACGATAACGCCTTATTCACCTGATCTTGGGGCTACATATTCTAACGTTTCCCGCTCTCTATGGAACCTTCAGGGAACTTCTTTCCAGACGAAAATGAGCTCCGAACAGGGATGGAAGAGTTCTTAGCCTTAAAACCACGTTATTTCTACCGTCGCGGAATCTGAAAATTACTCCAGCGTTGGCAGACTGTTGTAAATAACGAAGGATAATGTGTTATTGATGACTAAAGTTCCTGTTACGTGTTTCTGTTGTGTTTATTACAATTGTGGAAAAACGCTACGAACTTATGCACCAACCCAATACATTCCAGGTGCATAATCTTTCTGTTTTTTATGTTACGTATCTTCTCTCTTCCTTTCGTTGTTTCTCCTTGTTATTCTTACCTCTTTAGTTACCTCAGGGGTCAACTTTTCAGCTCTGACCTCTCTCATGGAATCAACTACCGGCAGCGATTCTTCATGCTGACTCCAGAGTATATTCCTAGCAACTCTAGACTTTCACATCAGTACCAAAACACTTTTCTGGAAGCATAACAACTCTCGAGAATGACAAAATATCAAAAACTGCAAGTACAGAAGTATTTATAAGCAAAACAACGCCCTAAAACCAAACATGTACAAGGGGGAAACATAAACCATCGCAAAGCGTATCTTCTAATCGGAGAGCCAGCTCGAGAAACAGTTGTATAGCAGGCCTATATATTTTTGGAATGGGAGTCCAGTGACAACATTTGACTTGCGAAGCAGCGGAGACATGGGTGCAGCCGGCCGCTGTGGCCGAGCGGTTCTAGGCGCTTCAGTCCGCAACCGCACGACCGCCACAATCGCAGGTTTGAATCCTGCCTCGGGCATGGATGTATGTGATGTACTTAGGTTAGTTAGGTTAAAGTAGTTCCAAGTCTAGGGGACTGATGACCTCAGATGTTAAGTCCCACAGTACTTGGAGCCGTTTGAATGAGACATGGGTGCGGCCGCACGCCGAGAGAACTTCAAGTTGCTTTCTAAATAACTCTTCGATGTCCAATTCAGTTCTTTTTACTAAAAAACTGTAAGCGTCTTTCTAAGATTAAAAAACAAAAAATCGATTTTTTGAAGCGTATTCAAGGGCAATCGACCTGTTGCGACAAAGCGTGACGAGGATGTCGTTGTCATGCAGGCAGTATGCTCTCTATGGTGACTTCCATGCCAGCAGTGTTGGATCGCTGCCTCGAAGCACCCCTATTGGTCTCGTTCACTGGGAGCGTATCGCCATCGTATTTCTTGCATATGTCAGCTCTTGAAATTGAAATTTCGTTAATGATGGAAGTACGCCCGGGATTCGAACCCGGGTCTTCTTACTTACTATGCAGAAATGATAACCGTTACACCACTGCAGCACTCAGGTTAACATTGCTGCACGAACTACTCAAGTCGAGTGCCCTCCCCAACACAAACTTCGATTTACGTCTTCAGCTTATTTTCCCTCTACATTGTCACTGTTACCAGGACTCTTCGGCATTGGAATAGCACCCCAGCCTTGGACGTAATTATAAGATCTATAAGATCACCTGTGGTATAGGATTTCCCCATTACGTCAAACGCTAGGGTGCTATTCCAATGCCGGAGAGCCCTGGCAACAATAGCGACTTTGTAGGGGGGGGGGGGGGGGGGGAGCTGAAGGTATGAATTGAAGTTTGTGTTGGGGTAGTGTAATGGTTAGCATTTCTGCCTAGTAAGCAAGAAGACCCGGGTCCCAGTCCCAGCCGTGGCACAAATTTTAATTCATTTCATCATGCCTCGGGGAAAATTTAAGATCTGTGAAATTTCGTTATTAAAAGTAGCATTGAAAATGGCCATTTTTGTTCATTCCGTTTATTTACCTTCTTCATTCGTACTTGTTTGCCGGTTATAGAAAGATATGCCGCAGACATAAGCCACCCTTCCCGGGGAGCGCACGATCATGTAAATCCATCTTTTTGAAGGTTTCTTGTTGGCGCCCGAAGGAGGTTGTACACTACTGGCCATTAAAATTGCCACACCACAAATTGCCACACCACAAAAATGACTTGTTACAGACGCAAAATTTAACCGACAGGAAGAAGATGCTGTGATATGCAAACGATTATTTTTCAGAGCATTCACACAAGGTTGGCGCCAGTGGCGACATCTACAACCTGCTGACATGAGGAAAGTTTCCAACCGATTTCTCATACAAAAACAGCAGTTGACCAGCGTTGCCTTGTGAAATGTTGTTGTGTTGCCTCGTGCAAGGAGGATAAATGCGTACCATCACGTTTCCGACTTTGATAAAGGTCGGATTGTAGCCTATCGCGATTGCGGTTTATCGTATCGCGACTTTGCTGCTTGCGTTGGACGAGATACAATGACTGTTGGCAGAATATGGAATCAGTGGGTTCAGGAGGGTAATACGGAACGCCGTGCTGGAACCCAACGGCCTCGTATCACTAGCAGTCGAGATGACAGGCATCTTATCCGCATGGCTGTAACGGATCGTGCAGCCACGTCTCGATCCCTGAGTCAACATATGGGGACGTTTACAAGACAGCAACCATCTGCACGAACAGTTCGACGACGTTTGCAGCAGCATGGACTATGAGCTCGGAGACGGTGGCTGCGGTTACCCTTGACGCTGCATCACAGACAGGAGCGCCTGCGATGGTGTACTCAACGACGAACCTGGGTGCACGAATGGCAAAACGTCATTTTTTTCGGATGAATCCAGGTTCTGTTTATAGCATCATGATGGTCGCATCCGTGTTTGGCGACATCGCGGTGAACGCACATTGGAAGTGTGTATTCGTCATCGCCATACAGGCGTATCACCCGGCGTGATGGTATGGGTTGCCATTGGTTACACGTCTCTGTCACCTTATCTGACGGCACTTTGAACAGTGGACGTTACATTTCAGATGTGTTACGACGCGTGGCTCTACCCTCCATTCGATCCCTGCGAAACCCTACATTTCAGCAGGATAATGCACGGCCGCATGTTGCAGGTCCTGTACGGGCCTTTCTGCATACAGAAAATGTTCGACTGCTGCCTTGGCCAGCACATTCTCCAGATCTCTAACCAATTGAAACGTCTGGTCAATGGTGGCCGAGCAACTGGCTCGTCACAATACGCCAGTCACTACTCTTGATGAAGTGTGGTATCGTGTCGAAGCCGCATGGGCAGCTGTACCTGTACACGCCATCCAAGCTCTGTTTGGCTCAACGTCCAGGCGTATCCAGGCCGTTATTATAGCCAGAGGTGACTGTTCTGGGTACTGATTTCTCAGAATCTATACACCGAATTGCGTGAAAATGTAATCACATGTCAGTTCTAGTATGATATATTTGCCCAATGAATACCTGTTTATCTTCTGCATTTCTTCTTGGTGTAGCAATTTTAATGGCCAGTAGTGTATTCATCAGATCAGTCTAAGAGAGGCGACGGTGTTCTTGTGAAACCATGATGGATAAATGTAGAGAATGAATTTTCGAATTAGACTGTACAACAGTTCTGCTGCGTCCGCCGTGTATCTCGGTTAGTGACCACATGAGTAAGATACCTGTTTTCCCCTCTATGTAGACACATTGAATTGGGCAAGGAATAGGCAACCTTCTTTTTTTTTTTTTTTTTTTTTTTGAAGGACCTCCTCCTATGCGCTGTACGGTAATTCGCGTATTGGGTAATGTGTTTGTATAACGTAGAATTGAAACCGCAACTGAATTCCTTGGGAAACATCTCATACAGGCATTACACTTGCAAACCGGTAAGTGTGATGGGTGCTGGGAATATAGGCATGTGTCGTCGTTTCTGTTCTCGTGGATTTCATTTAGCCATTTAAGAGGTGGTTTGCGTTGTTGGACAGGTACACGGAGGGAGGGAGGGAGGGAGAGAGAGAGAGAGAGAGAGAGAGAGAGGTAGGTGCTGTACCTGTCCGTGACGGAAGAGCAGGTGGGGCGCTCCATTTGCTATGCAAACGCTAACGGCGCGCCTCCGCCGGCCGCCTTGCGACGCAGCGCCCCGGCCTTCTCATCTCGTCCCGTCCCGTCCCATCCCGGCCCATCCCGGCCCATCACGCTTATCTGCCGGCGTTAATGAGTTGCGGTTAATTTTTATGGGTAATGGCCCGCGGAGGTAAACTCGGCGCAGCACCCTTCCGCACGCCCTTCCAGCAGCTGTCTCCCTGGGGGCGCCTACTGCGGCACCACAGCGGCGAACTCATTAGCGGTTGCAGATTAGTGCGGCCTCTCAGAAGCGCCATCGTGCTCGCGCTGCCTGTAAAGCGCTGGCGTGGTCGCCTCCTCCGCCTCCTTCCTCCCCCTACTTACTTGTATTATTCGCAGTGTTATGTTTTTCTCATACCTCGAAAAATTCGATGGAAGCCACTAATGATGGCTTGATTCATAAACGGTGCGAAAAGATCTCAAGAGGGCCACTGAAGAGAGAGAAACCTCTCCCGTCTGCCACTTAATCTTTGAACCTCAAAATTTTGCGGAGCAGTCGGAAGTATCAAAACGTGATTTTAACAAGTAGTACTACGCGAAGAAAAGGCTTGTTTTCTGTATGGTCAGTGCTCATAACTTCTCTTAACTGGCAGATGTATTGAAACATAAATTGGTTCCTTAATAGAACTGTGCAGTTTTTGGAGACTTTTGACAGTCTTTGAAAACAGGCATATGATGACAAGACGCCTGGTGTAATTTACAGTGAAACGTTTCGGGTAAAAAGTATAATATTCGTTAACTTCACAAGAAAGAAGACAGAGAAGACATAGAAAAGCTGTGAACTGACCTGATTCCTCTCCATAATGTGAAAACTGTTCACTCGAATTATCCCCAACCACATAGAAAAAAAATAGAGTTTAGTGGAACAAACTAAAAAGTTGGTTTTACTCCTAGCAGCAGTTACAGCATTATTTACCGTTGGCAAGACGTTAAAGAGATTACAGAACGGAGCCGTGAATATGAATTGTCACTTTGTTTCGAGGAAGCTGCTGTAGCTGCTGATGCTGCTGCTGCTGCTGCTGATGATGATGGCAATGACTAAGATGATGATTCCAATTTTATTTTTTTTTTAATTGTGAAGGCCGAGACGGCCGGCGCATGACAAGCTGTCCCTGTTCTTAGCATACCAAAACGAAACGACTGATAGATGTGACTTAAGGATTTAGCACATTTTGCACATCTTTCATGCAAAAGGCTTTCTTACAACATGCAGTAGTCGTCGTAAAAGATGTAAATGTACAATTAAATGCAGAAATTTCAAAATTGTAATAAAAGTTTGTTCAAATCGTATGCTGCACGCGATGATAATCACATGTTCATACACACATGGACAGACTGTCTTGAGTGGGAATTTGAGTATCTCTCATAGGCTCTTCAGCTGCGGTGCAGTCTTCCAGTGATTGTATAGCAACGATCGTGGAGGTGCCACAAGGTAGGTAGAGCAGAAACGCCCTACGTCGCTTACACTTGTAACCCCGTTTGGTCGCACCGTGTTTCTGCAAGTGAAGATTGGACTAGGCACCACCCACATCTTGGTCCATACATGCTGAGTGGGGGGACATGTCTCGTGATCCTCCTGCTTAGTGTTGTTAAATTCCTTGGAGAGTATTGGCTAGTGTGTGTGCGCGAAGGAGAGTAAGTACAAAAGTTGTAGGATCGGCAACAGAATAAGCTGTATGATTATCTGGCCATATCTTGAACCAGACTTAGTTATTTTAGGCTATCATTCTTTGCGATATGTTGAAAACAGTTACTCCTGTATGTTATGCTAGATACACACCGGTAATTTAAACACCGGTAATTCCCAGACTCCTCATCAACACCGCACTTTCAAACTACTGTCATTGACTCCACTATAAAAACTGCTCTCGTCGTCGAACTTGAATTGGCGCCATTCTTCGCAGTTGCGTCATTGCCTGTTCGATCGGTATCGATTTTGTCAGTGAAAGACAAGAGAGCAAGCATCCTTACCTGCAGCTCAACTTCCAGACTATCGTCCCTCGTAGTTAAGCTGATGCGGCACTGGTTCTAATTTGTGTTGCCGTAAAATAGGCAAAGGATGCTTCTCTGAGACTTGAAACTGTATGCAACTGCCCTCTGTATACTAACAATAAAACCATCGTGTGTGGCTGTTCGTCTGTCTGAACAACTAATCTCCAAAAACTACTTGACCAATTGTCATGGCGGTTTCACAGGTAACTTGGGTGTAGCTTCGGGCAAGATTGATTTCATTAAAATCGGAACGCTAAAAGAAATTTGTCGTAATGTGAAGTTTTATCTAAAATCGTCTGCTCAGCTTAGTAGTTCGGATGTTTAATCGTCAAGGCGTAGTAACTAAAGAGCTAATAACTGGCGCTGTTAGTTTTTAAACTCTGTGCCAGATATTCATTCGTAATTTTATGTGAGTGGCAAAATTAAGCGCCGCAACGTTATCTCCACGAATATAAACTTACAGCGAATTATCTTGTCTGGGATATAAGGGTATAATGACTTTGCTTTGTGTTTAAAACTAAATGACATTCCTTTGCTTCTTTCGTTAGGTTTCATTTATATTCTTTACTAGGAAAAACGAATATATTAAGTTTGCTTTGTGACTTTGGTGCCTGCTCATTACGTTCTGATTTCGTTTTTTTTACGAGTAAAATGCCTTGGAAATGGTGGAGCCTTTCTGAATACACCAGAATGGATCAAAGATGGAGGACTATGCGGTCTCAAAATCCAATGAAGATCGTGAGGCGAGACTCGCTGCGACTCAAGGCTTGAACTCCGTCTTTGAAAACTTCTCCTTCAAGCGAGAGCATCATGAATAATCTCGCTCCTCAGGACCCCTTCACTCAGAGAGGCTTAAAGTTAATTACATCCAACGTAACATCATGGAAGCGGAAATTTTGACGAGAAATGACGGAGACCCGCGAGATTCTATATTCAGAATCTTGCGTATTCCCAACAACTTACCATTTCGCTTTAAAGATATAAAGTTCCCGATGACCTAATGTTATGCCATGGCCATAAACAAACGTTGCGTGTTCCGGGCGTGTACATTGGTGTCAGTTGCTTTCCACACGGCCAACCCTATGTGGCTCTCTCCCTCGTTAATCAAGCAGACGAGCATTTTGTTCATGTCCTCAATCATTCTTCTTCAAACATTGTCTACGAAAAAGCTTTATAAGTAATACAAAATTTCTCGCATACGAAGCCCAGCTATAAATAAATCTGCAAGCAATGTTGTGTTTCTGAATTAGTTGAGAATACGAGTATATTCGCGAAGATAATCTGCATTACTGCTGGGCACAGCACACACATCACGTCTAAAACAATGGGAAATTCTTCAGAATTATCATTCAGACCCTCTCAAGGCCACAACGTGTTCTTGGATAACTTAATGCGTACATGAATTTTGCTCGTGGGTGTCGTCCTGGGATGTCTAAAATGTGTACTAACTTGTTAGACTCCTGAGAAGGCTTTCAGCCAGCGAATTATATTTCTTGTAGGCTCAGCGTATTAATGTCCAGTGCTTGGTCTTTACTCTGTCTATTCATATCATATCGTTTCCGAGAATGTAGAGATAGGGTGTTGGATTTTGATTGTAACTGCGTCAGGGATTTTACGTTCTTCAGAGTACGACATAATATACGATCACGCTCCGATTAGTCCGGCAAAATTCCTGCGAGCATTGTGGGCTAAGAGGTTCGTTGTAGTCTCCATGTTGAACATGTTAATTCACGGCAAACCGCGTTAAATTTCGTCATTTCCTCTAAAATGAGCAGTTACGGTGACTCACAGTGCGTGTTGAATATTTTAGTCTGTCGGTGCTTGAGTGTTAGAGACTTTCCAATGACTTGAGAAATCCTTTCAGGAGACAGCATTGGTTAGAGACCTGCTGTTAGCAGGCGATCAGGGACGACCTCTAAGAATGCCCATATTTGAAGCCAAAATTTCTGAATCTGAAAGCTAATTGCTTAATGGACCAAGTGTATAAAATATTCCAAGAGTATGGTGTAACTCGCAAAATCTACGACTCAGTTGGCAGCACTTCTTGGGCTGTCTTCGGCGGATATACTACTGGGTAGTGTTAATTTTCATATGTCAGAAGTTGATGATCGACAGTGATACAGGAAAAGCTTGAAGGAGTTAGCACAGACTTTCCCTTGCACCGGCACTAAATTCCGCTGTTTTTCTGATTTAGTAGGCGAGTGTCGTTGTCTATTGCCTCGAGAGACCAAAAGAGTATTTTCT
This sequence comes from Schistocerca piceifrons, assembly GCF_021461385.2. Classification (NCBI taxonomy): domain Eukaryota; kingdom Metazoa; phylum Arthropoda; class Insecta; order Orthoptera; family Acrididae; genus Schistocerca; species Schistocerca piceifrons. The sequence continues at coordinate 901,367,428 of NC_060139.1, forward strand.
TGAATAAATAAGAAGTACAAATGACACACAAGTTGTGAGTCTTGAAGTTTTCCCGGCGTACTGAGATTTCTGGATTGGAGCCGGTTCATGTTGACACCTTGCCACTATATGTCGGCTGGCAATCGTCCAGCCTTCTTCAGGTGAGTTTCCGCCACTGGAGACTGCTAGTTCACGATGTCGGCTTTATAGCAAAATTTGGCGCGGGAACGCATGCGCTATGCCGGCCGTTACAGGAGCGTCCTCTGTCGAAACGCGCGCCCTCTGCAAATAATGTTTCACACGTGGCGCGCAGGCGCATGCGTAAAGGTGAAATTATGTCCGCCCCTGTCGGACTGCGCGCTTGCGTCGCTAAAAACAAACGTCAGATGTCGTCAGACGTGTCATTATGAGTAAAATATTTTCTCTCAGAAGATATTAGAGAGATCACCGGGTCCAAAGCCTTGTCCTGTTGAAAGTCGCTCTGCCGATTTATGAGATTTTGTGCTAGATGTATTTCCACTGATGACTGAATCCCAAACGGATTTTTGTGGCAGAATAATCCATAGTGTCCTGTGGTCATGGCGCTCATCAAGGTGCGTTGAACATGAACGCCACACTCGTCTTCGCAGCCCAGTAAGTCAGCCGGACCTGAGCATTGACACTGTGGATCTCGGAGAATACATACATTAAAAAAAGTTTTGCATCACCACGGTTCCCAAAATCCTTAAGGTAGACGTTCACTGTGGCTATTGTATCACAGACACAGTCCCTTTGACTGTTCAGAGATGTCACTAAACCCACCCAAAGATGTAAACGACCAAGCAAGAGCAGCGCCTATTAGACGGACGGGTCCGACAGCCCATCAGTTCCAGTCATTCCACCAGGAAGAATGTATACGGCTCGTGTTGTCTGTAGTTCAACCATGCCTAGACGGTCAATACTGCGGTTCTATCGCGTCCGCGTTGATTCTTTGTGCCAGGGAGGGCCGTCAACAAGGGAAGTGTCCAGGCGTCTCGAAGTGAACCAAAGCGATGTTGTTCGGAGATGGGGGTGATACAGAGAGACAGTAACTGTCGGTGACATGCCTCGCTCAGGCTGCCCAAGGGCTACTACTGCAGTGGATGGCTGCAACCTGCGGATTATGGCTCGGAGGAATCCTGGTAGCTACGCCACCATGTTGTGACTAATGCTTCTCGTGCAGCCACAGGACGTCGTGTTACGACCCAAACTGTGCGCAGTAGCCTGCATGATGCGCAACCTCACTCCCAACTTCCATGGCGAGGTCCGTCTTTGAAACCACGACACCATGCAGCGCGGTACAAATGGGCCCAACAACATGCCGAATGGACTGCACAGGATTGGCATAACGTTCTCTTCACCGAAGAGTGTCACATATGTCTTCAACCAGACAATCGTCGGAGACGGTCAGGTTGAACGCCTTAGACACACTGTCCAACGAGGGCAGCAAGGTGAAGGTTAGCTGCTGTTTGGGGACGACGTACGCCGCTGGTGGTCATGGAAGGCGCCGTAACGGCTGAACGATACGTGACTGCCATCCTCCGACCGATAGTGCAACCATATCGGCAGTATCTTGGCGAGGCATTCATCTTCATGGACGAAAATTCGCGCCCCCATCGTGCACATCTTGTGAGTGACTTCCTTGAGGTTAACGACATCGCTAGACTGCAGTGGCCAGACAGGAACCTTATCGAACATGCTTGGTATAGACTGAAAACGGCTGTTTATGGACGACGTCACCCACCTACTACTCTGAGGGATCTTCGCCGAATCGCTGTTGAGGGGTGGGACAATCTGGACCAACAGTGCCTTGATGAACTTGTGGATAGTATGCCACGACCAATACAGGCATGTATCAATGCAAGAGGACGTCCTACTGGGTATTAGAGGTACCGGTGTGTGCAGCAATCTGGACGACCACGTCTGAAGGTATCGCTGTATGGTGGTACAACATGCAATGTGTGGTTTTCATGAGCAATAAAAAGGGCGGACATGATGTTTACGTTGATCTCTATCGCAATTTTCTGTATAGGTTCCGGAACTCTCGGAACCGAGGTGGTGCAAAGCTTTTTTTATGTGTGTAAAATTCCCAAACGAATTCTGAAATTGAGTGTCCCATGCGTCTAGCTCCAACTACCATTCCGTGTTCAAAGACTATTAATTCCCGTCGTGCGGCCACAATCACATCGGAAATCTTTTTACATGAATTACCTGAGTATAAATGACAGCTCCGCCAATGCATTGCCCTCTTATACCTTGTGTATGCGGTACTGTAGCCATCTGTATATGTGGGTAATCCTATATCATGACATTTGTCGCCTCAGTGTACGTGGAGATACGTTCCACATTACCAGTAAGCAATATGGTGGTTTTCAACTGGGAGAGAGCACATAGCGTAATTTGGCAGAGAGCACTTAACTTTACGGAAGATCCAAAGATAGCCGGCACCTTTCTCCGCATCCTCGCCGGTGCAGAACGCAGAAAATTTCCTAGTAGCATGTGCTTTGGTTTCCTGGTAAGGTTGTGTGTCGAGAGTGTTTCGTAGTATGTCATGATGAACGGTTTTTGAGTCTTTCAAATGGTGATTTCGTGTTACCCTCTTGTTGAAAGTCTGTGAAAGGGGAAATGAGGAGCATTTGGTCATAGCGGTGGGAAAATGGGGTGTCGTTGGCAAAGGAGAGAAAGGGAAGTTGTCGGGGTGAGAGAGCCGTAGGAAGAGAGGGGGTATAACAAATTCGCTGCTGTGTTAGCCAAGTGTGTAAGGCATTTATGTGAGAAAAACTTTTTGAAAGGAACACTGCATGCACCATCTATGACGCGTCGACGTACCCTTTGTCTGTTCGACTATTCGATAAAGGAGGTGACTAGGCCAAGGGCGGCGCGACGAAGGGAGCTGCCATGTCGTAGGTATGTAAGCTGAACTCGAGTGCCAGAGCTGGCGCGGCCGGAAGTCGTGGCGGGGCACGAGGCGCGATGTATCGACCGCTGGCGGGCACACTGCACTGCCAGCCTGCCCACACTCCGTCTGCCGTTCTGCTCGCACTCGCTAATTTACTTATGACTCGACCTTTGTTCCTCGACGCTTTCTCCCCTCCCCTCCCCTCCCCTCGCCACACTGACAAGTGTAGTGTTGTGTCCTATTACTAATAAAAACTTCTACTACCCGGAGTAACAGCCATTTGCAGCACACCCCTTACGTAGCCGCAACTAATACTCTGTTATCTTCATCGACAACTGAAGGCACGTTGTTTGCAGCGCTCCATATGAATATTGAACAATGCGTGGCGAAATATTCTTACAGCAAATACAACAGTCGTCTGGGTCAGTCATACGTTCATTTGGCTTAGTATCCGACGAACGTCAAACACAGAGTGTCTCGGCATGTTATTCCATCTATATGCTGGCACTTGCATCCATGCGGGATATCGCCTTATCGAAAAATCACGTCATTCCTAAAGTCAGCAATCTTCGTATTGGAGATGAAATGATACAGAATTCGAATTATCCTCGGTTGCATCAGATAGTCAACGTTTCCACATTCAGCACTGGTCGTACTGAGCACTCCGAAGACGGTAAATAGCTCAGCCTTTGCTTCCAGAAATACAATACTGGCCATTAAAATTGCTACACCACGAAGATGACGTGCTACAGACGCGAAATTTAACCGACAGGAAGAAGATGCTGTGATATGCAAATGATTATTTTTCAGAGCATTCACACAAGGTTGGCGCCGGTGGCGACACCTACAACGTGCTGACATGAGGAAAGTTTCCAACCGATTTCTCATACACAAACAGCAGCTGACCGGCGTTGCCTGGTGAAACGTCGTTGTGATGCCTCGTGTAACGAGGAGGAATGCGTACCATCACGTTTCCGACTTCGATGAAGGTCGGATTGTAGCCTATCGCGATTGCGGTCTATCGTATCGTGACATTGCTGCTCGCGTTGATCGAGATCCAATGACTGTTAGCAGAATATGGAATCAGTGGGTTCAGGAGGGTAATACGGAACGCCGTGCTGGATCCCAACGGCCTCGTATCACTAGCAGTCGAGATGATAGGCACCTTATCCGCATGGCTGTAACGGATCGTGCAGCCACGTTTCCATCCCTGAGTCAGCAGATAGGGACGTTTGCAAGACAACAACCATCTGCACGAACAGTTCGACGACGTTTGCAGCAGCATGGACTATCAGCTCGGCGACCATGACTGCGGTTATGCTTGACGCTGCTTCACAGACAGGAGCGCCTGCGATGGTATACTCAGCGACGAACCTGGGTGCACGAATGGCGAAACTTCATTTTTTCTGTTGAATCCAGGTTCTGTTTACAGCAACATGATGGTCGCATCCGTGTTTGGCGACATAGCGGTGAACGCACATTGGAAGCGTTTATTCGTCACCGCCATACTGGCGTATCACCAGGCGTGTTGGTATGGGGTGCCTTTGGTTACACGTCTCGGTCACCTCTTGTTCGCATTGTCGGCACTTTGAACAGTGGACGTTACATTCCAGATGTGTTACGACGCGTGGCTCTACCCTTCATTCGATCCCTGCGAAACCCTACATTTCAGCAGGATAATGCACGACCGCATGTTGCAGGTCCTGTAGTGGCCTTTCTGCATACAGAAAATGTTCGGCTGCTGCCCTGGCCGGCACATTCTCCAGATCTCTCACCAACTGAAAACGTCTGGTCAATGGTGGCCGACAACTGGCTCGTCACAATACGCCAGTCACTATTCTTGAAGAATTGTGGTATCGTTTTGAAGCTGAATGGGCAGCTAGCTGTACCTGTACACGCCATCCAAGCTCTGTTTGACTCAATGCCCAGGCGTATCAAGGCCGTTATTACGCGAGAGGTGGTCGTTGTGGGTACTGATTTCTCAGGATCTATGCACTGAAATTGCGTGAAAATGTAATCACATGTCAGTTCTAGTATAATATATTTGTCCAATGAATACCCGTTTATCATCTGCATTTCTTCTTGGTGTAGCAATTTTAATGGCCAGTAGTGTAGTTTGCATCTGGTCGTTCTAGTCGTACGACCGTCAGGCCAGTGTACCGGTGTTAAGTGAATAACATTGTAAGCACGACTCCCGTCGTGTGAAAGACCAATGGAAGAGTGCCCACGATATGAAATGAAACAAAAATTTTTAAGGCTTTCTCTATTAATGCCATAGCTAAAAATTGTAATCCAACCAATCACTATCTCAATTCTTTTCTTCTTTTATTTCTTCAGTGACTGATGTGTATTGAGTGCAGTGATAAACAAACACGTCTTAATAGTCTGATTAGTTCTGATCATACGAGAGCTTTCTTTTTTTTATAGCCAGCGGTTCATGTGAGCAAAGAGACGAAAATCAGAGGGAGCCAGATTCGGCCTGCATGGTGGGTGATCGGTTACTTCCCATCCAAAATGCTGCGGGACCGTCCTCGTCGAAGCTGCCTTATTGCGAATGAGGACAGTACTTGAAGGCAACATTCCTCTTCGCTTGTTTTTAATTGCCCTTCGTAGGCGATTTTCTCGAATCATTTCCTTTCCTGAACCCTTGCATCATAAAAGTCCATACGTCCTACTACAAAGTGTCGCCCCATTGCCGTACTTTGCTGTCACGCATGACAGTTACGTTATTTGGGCTCCATGAAATCAGGCAGAACACCCTCAACTTGAAGTAATCCACCGACGGCACGCATTTCACACTCGGCGGAAGACATTGTTGTTTAGGTGTCTTCACGTGCTTAATGTGCCCACAGAATTGAAAATTGCGACATGACGTGATCGATGGGCATACTAGACACACTGCGCAACACATGTGCACAAACCTTCACCAGATTTTGACTGTGATTGTAACTGGGCCCTCGTATTTCTGTTAGTTTTTCCTCTGTTTCCAGGCTGTCCATTGATAGTGACGTGAAATAATAAAATGATGGGTACAGTAGGTAGCATTTTAACGTAATGACATGCAACTAAAATGCACGAGTAAATAGTGGCTCAGCCAACCACAGATACAATGGAAAAGCTTTTTATTTATTTATTTTTTAATTGTTGAGCATAAACACGTTTCTTTACAGAACGGAGTTATAGTAACATCTACTTCATATATAGTGAGTGCTTCCGTAACCAAGGTGCTTAATATTTCAAGAGGTACAATATCGAAGATTTATACCGCATGCAGGGAAAGCTGAAAATCATGAGCCGTTAATTCACTATGTGTGTGTGTGTGTGTGTGTGTGTGTGTGTGTGTGCGCGCGCTGAGTGATTGTGACGGACGGCCATTGAAGAGGATTATGACGAAAAATGAAATGACAATAGGTGCAGGAGTCGCTGCAGAACTCGCGAAGCCTATCAGCACCAAAACAACACGAAGGGACCTCCATACACAGAGGATTGCAGGGCGAGCTGGAATTTCAAAACGACCCATCAGTGTTGTAATTGCCCTTGACAGGAAGACGTGGTGCCGAAGCCTTAAAAAATTGCCTATGGAGTAATGTTCATTTGATCGGATGAGTCTTATTTCACAGTATTTCCAACCTCTGACGGAGTTTATGTTCCAAGAGCGAAACATGGCTGTGGTTGGGTGATGATTCGGCCAACTACATCGTGGTTTCAGGGATCCCATGGAATCTCAGCTAGGTCCCATTACCCACCAAGTATTACATGATCATTTTGGCTAATCAGGTCAATCCCGTGGTTCAAAGTTCGTTCCCCAATGGTGATGCTGTGTTCCAAGACGACAGGGCGCCTGTACACACTACTCGCATCGTCCAGGACTGGTTGTGCGAGCTCGAGGATACATTGTCGCATCACCCCTGGTCGCCATTCACCACGTCTCTATATTATTGAGCCGTCGTGATCTGTTTTGGAAAGAAGGGTGCGCGACTGCACCATTTTGCGGGAAGAATGGTATAAGATTCCATTGAAAATCGTAGAGGATCTGTATTTGCCCGTGTCGAGGCGAATGGAAGCTACATGCATTTGATAAAATGTGAACCAAGTTTTTATATAATTGAGTATACGGAACACGTAAATTGACGTGCTGGGGTGACATCCTAGCGGGTTTAGATGGAGGAACGTTTCTTGCCGCTGCACGACAGTATAATTGACTTGCTCTTCGTGTGCAGTATGTGTGCTTTAGTGGTACTCTTTACGTACCATAATTTTGTTTTGACGAAATCGAAATGGCCATTGGTTTTGACTGCATCATCACATGTAATATCGTGATACGTGTAATATAACACGCTTTTACTTAGGTATGGATATGTTGTACAGTTCTCCTATATTTGTTTTCTATTTTACATTCCTGTAGTTACGAGTGTTTTGCAGATTATGCTGCCTCTATGTTCTTATATTTTTCTGGTTCTGAAGATGGTTATTACTGACTGAAATTTATAATCTGATTACAAATAAATATTGCGGTACAAGACTAGAATTATAATACAGCAAAAACAGTTTTGTTATGTTCGGATGCAGTGTTAGTTGCGCGCTGCTTGACACACTAACGTCGATTAAATACCGAGGCATAACGTTGCAAAGCGATATGAAGTGGAACGACCACGTGTCGGTAGTAGAGAGGGCGAATGGTCAACTTTGGTTCATTGGGGAGTTTTAGGATAGAGTAGCTCATCTATAAAGGAGAGCGCGTAAAGAACACGAGCACAATCCATTATTGAGAACTGCCAATGTGTTCAGGATCCCCACCAGGAAGACACAGAAGCAATTCAGATGCTGGCCACTACATTTGTTGCCGGTATTACGAGGCGCTTCGTGAACCCAGATGGGAATCCCAGGAGGGAAGACGACGTCGTTTTCGCGAAACACTACTGACAAAATTTTGAAAACCGGCGTTTGGAACTAACAGTAGAACGATTCTATTGTCGCCAACGTACATTTCGCGTAAGGTCGCCAAGACAGTTATAATTAGGGCTCTTATGGAGGCATATGCAAGTTGTTGTTGTTGTTGTTGTTGTTGTTGTTGTTGTCTTCAGTCCTGAGACTGGTTTGATGCAGCTCTCCATGCTGCTCTATCCTGTGCAAGCTTCATCCTCTCCCAATACTTACTGCAACCTACATCCTTCTGAATCTGCTTAGTGTATTCATCTCTTGGTCTCCCTCTACGATTTTTACCCTCCACGCTGCCCTCCAATGCTAAATTTGTGATCCCCTGATGCCTCAGAACATGTCCTACCAACCGGTTCCTTCTTCTCGTCAAGTTGTGCCACGAACTCCTCTTCTCCCCAATTCTATTCAATACCTCCTCATTAGTTACGTGATCTACCCATCAAATCTTCAGCATTCTTCTGTAGCACCGCATTTCGAAAGCTTCTATTCTCTTCTTGTCCAAACTATTTATCGTCCATGTTTCACTTCCATACATGGCTACACTCCAAACAAATACTTTCAGAAACGACTACCTGACACTTAACTGTATACTCGATGTTAACAAATTTCTCTCCTTCAGAATCGCTTTCCTTGCCATTGCCAGTCTACATTTTATATCCTCTCTACTTCGACCATCATCAGTTATTTTGCTCCCCAAATAGCAAAACTCCTTTACTACTTCAAGTGTCTAATTTCCTAATCTAGTTCCCGCAGCATCACCCGATTTAATTCGACCACATTCCATTATCCTCGTTTTGCTTTTGTTGATGTTCATCTTATATCCTCCTTTCAAGACACTGTCCATTCCGTTCCACTGCTCTTCCAAGTCCTTTGCTGTCTCTGACAGATTTACAATGTCATCGGCGAACCTCAAAGTTTTTATTTCTTCTCCATGGATTTTAATACCAACTCCGAATTTTTCTTTTGTTTCCTTTACTGCTTGCTCGATATACAGATTGAATAACATCGAGGAGAGGCTACAACCCTGTCTCACTCCCTTGCAAACCACTGCTTCCCTTTCATGTCCCTCGACTCTTATACAGGTAGGTGGTCGTTTCCCCCCCTCATACAGACAGTCGTTTTTCCCGCGTTCCATCTGCGAGTGAACCGGAAAGGGAATGACTTCCAGTGGTTGAAGGTACCTTCCACCATGCACCGTATGGTGGCGTGTGGTTTGTAGACGTTGGTGTATAGGGTATTGCAATAAAAAGTGATTCTTTTGTAATCTTGTGAGTTTTTCGCATTAGTCTGCGAATACACGTTGTATTATGCTGTTGCTACTCTAGGCATAGAACCGAGAGCGTTCTCTACAATTAATTATCTACAGGCACAGAACTCAAACGTCACCACTGGTTTCTGGAGCAGTGCTATGGCTTTCTGAGGCTAATGACAAAGACCTGTTTCAAATCTCCGCGACCTGGCCCAGTCATAGATATGAGAGGCCTGAGGCGGTGGTTCCTGATATTGTGGAATATAAGTGCTCTTTTCACCATTTCTGCTCGGGAGCATTGGACCACCGTCACAACGGACGGATTTCTTTCATCCTCCGGAACCGAAGAGCCTTTCTATCGTTTAGAAGAGTCATATTCACTACTGCGTCCTCTTGCGGCGGAAAGCGACAGTACAGTACAGTCTGCAGAAGAGTTTTCAACTGCGTCGGCACGAAATTAAGCGGAATTAAAAGCGTGATTTATGCGCACTGATTATCTAAAATGTTACATAGTCTTTGGTAAAAACTGTATTATTGGGACGCTTCTTGAAGAGAGTTGGGTTCAAAATGGCTCTGAGCACTATGGGACTTTAACATCTGAGGTCATCTGTCCCCTAGAACTTAGAACTACTTAAACCTAACTAACCTAAGGACATCACACACATCCATGCCCGATGCAGGATTCGAACCTGCGACCGTAGCGGTCACGCGGTTCCAGACTGTAGCGCCTAGAAACGCTCGGCCACCCCGGCCGGCAGAGTGTTGGGGCATTCCTATTTTACAGTAATGTGATACGATTGCATAGCATACCTTCGTCTCTCATGTGCTGTGTTTCGGTATTGCCATTTGTGTGATATAGAGTGCAAACGCCGAATTGCGCGTCGGAGGTAATTTTGGGAACACCACTACGGAGGCATCCCTCGAGAACAGCGGGTACCAACGCGTTTGGCACCATTGTTGTTTGCCACACTCGTATAACGTACGCTGTCTTGAGTTCGTTGCGTTTACGATTGGTTCGTTTGAAAATAGCAGGCAGACTTGGCAAGGGTCTACAGGGACGTGGAATTGGACAGTGCCGGATTTAGACACGACCAATAAAGCGCGTCCAGTTGTACACAACGGCAAGGCGGACCCACCGCGGCGTTGAGGCACTAACTGCTTCAGCGGACGCAGCCCACCTGCCATCTCAGTACGCCGTCCGTCTGCTTAGGCCCTGTGAGCCGGCGGGTAAGCTGCAGGCCGTCACCCTGCACTGTGATACCGGGGATCATGATGTTAACCCGCGCTGTACCATTGTTTGCTCCAACTTCAAAGTCTATTCTCAGAATATCTAGCGCGAGAGAAACGTTACGGTGGATTTGATGAGGTTTCTCGCAGCTGTGCCAGCTGTAATCGGTAGTACAAGGCTAGGACTGCACTTCAAAGCGAAAATTAACGTATTATGAGATTAACGTCTTATCTGACTTCGTGACCTTGAAACTTGGAGTGACGTGGGGGATACGAACATTATTAAAATATAAGAACGTAGGCTTCCGCGGTCGGTGTCATAGTGATTAAAATTCTTCTGGGTATCATGCCTCGTCATTGCTAAAATCTAACAACAATAATAAACTAAAACCGACGTTTCGGCCGAATTGCAACGGCCTTCCCCAGGGCAAGACTCGTGCACTGAGGAAGGCCGCTGCAGTTCGGGCGAAACGTCGGTTTTAGTTTATTATTGTTGTTAGTTTTTAGCAATGACGCGGCATAATACCCAGAGGAATTTTAATCACTATTATTAAAATAGATCTACCGCGCGGCGTAGCCTTTCGGTCTCAGGCGCCTTGGCACGGATCGTGCCGCTCGCCCCCGTCGGAGGTTCGAGTCCCCTCTCGGGCATGGGTGTGTGTGTTACCCTTAGCATAAGTTCAAGTAGTGTGTAAGCCTAGGGACCAATGACCTCAGCAGTTTGGTCCCATAAGAACTTACCACAAATTTCTAAAATAGATCGACAGAAAAACAGTATCCTCCGCCTGATTCTGCATTCAGCGCGTTTCACTTCCCCACCCAAAAATTATGGGAGGTCCTCTCACGCTTCATTAGCTCTACTTATCAGCGCACAATTCAGTACGCCCAAAACTACCACCACAAGTCATTCTAGAAAACGTTACACATCGCTAACAGTAGGGAAACCCGCAGAAGTGAATCCTAAAAGAGAAATTCAATCAATGACAACAGAACTATGACATCGTTCATAACATAAACTGCGGAAAGGCCCCATCTCCTTCAGCGGAAGCACTATGACCAAATTCGGCGTACCGTACGTTAAGTTTTGGCATTGTAAAATCGTCCATGGAGATAAATTTACGCGTAATTGTGATTGGCCAACTTGAAGATGATGGAACCTACTGAAAACTCTGAAGTTGAGTACCATGGCGTCTCAACCGCGAAGTTCGGAACAGCACTAACAGATATGACTGACATGCATAAAACTATTCAAGGTTCTTATACACTAGCACAATCAAACAAAAGAAAACGTCTCCTCACACAGGTATGATTACTACACTTCAGTAGTGAGAAAGTCAAATATCAGAGTGTGGGTTCGTATTAATGATACACAAGTAAATTTCTTCGGTTAGACATTCTTCGATGGCGAAAACGTGTTGCTCATCTACAAATACTCGAATTTTTTTGAAAAAAAGTGCATTTTATTTGTAGCTAAAATTTTTACGGTTATTGAGAAGTTACTGGAGATATATGTTCATGGACACAGGAGGTCTTTTGTAACAAAATGTAGACACAGGATGTCTCTGCAAGGAGTCGTCAGGCATATTTTCTCTGATGTTTCGGTCTACGTTTGAAATTTCGTTTCCGCAATTTCTTGCTGGAGTTAGCCCAAATACTTCTCACCACGTCTTCTCTGCGGCGCCGTGTGTCGGCGGGAAACGTCGGTTCGTTTTCCGTTACAAGAAAATTATTTTCAATGCGGCATTTTCGTTCCCTTTTAATAGCGCGGACCGAGATTAGTCTGTTGCAATATTGATTTTGTTGACATACAATAAAAGGAACAGTAAAACACAAAGGAGAACCAGCACTGCAGTAGCGGCACCACTGCCCGGGACCGCACTGACGGCTACCGCCTTGTGACAGTGCTATCCAGTCGCTGCTGGAGTACTGATTTCATTATCCCTGTTATTACATACCGATAAGACACATATGGCATTAGGCTAATTCGGAACCGTTGTATCGATTGGGCACGTAAAAATCTGCTTTAAAAATACTTTCGTTTGTAACGGGAAACCAGCCGATGCTTTCCGTCGACACTGGGGATTGCACGAAAGACGTGATGAGCAGTATTTCTATGGACTGGCTCCAGCTACGCACAAAAGAAAAAATACGAAATTGCAAATATCTACCGAATCGTCAGAGATAATACGCCTAACATGGCCTTAAGAGGCCTTGCTCGGCTGATACCACGAAGTAATAAATGCACAGAAAACAAATACATTCTAAGAAAAGGTTTCTGTAACGTTCTTCAATTCATATTGCAAATAATTTGCATTAACCCCTCATGGACTAGAACAGGCAGTGCATTTTCTGGCTTTTTAATTTTTGTCACCGACGACTGTGGTTTGATAAGTCTGGTTTTATTTCCATGAAATTTTGTTGCGCCTTTATGATCGGTAAGCTTGATTATTTCAGGGCTCGTATAAATACTTACAACAGTGTACAGCGTAAGGTTCATTCTTGACAGCCATCTCAGTTGGTCAGTTGGTCAATTGCAATTAAAAATCTGGAAAACCGTATTTTGTGCTGTTGTTAAGCATTTGCATCTGAAGGGTTGGAGTGCCCCACAAATCAAAACAGTATTGGGTGAAGTTTGCGGGGGCTTTGCACCATCACTTAAGAGCGTTTACTTTTGGGTTAATGAATTTAGATGCGGTCGGACAAAAATCGAAGAAACAGCGCGCTACAGCCGTTCGATTCATGTCTCCACAAGGGAAACCACTGAAAAAATCCATGATACGGTAGTACAAGACGACCGAATAAAAATTAGCGAGATTTCTGAGACTGTAGGCATCTCAAGTGAGCGAGTGAGTAATATCCTCTACGGAGAAATGGCTGTGAAGAAGCTGTGCGCGAGGTGGGTGCCGCGATGGCTCACAGTCGACCAAAAGCGCATCCGGCACAACATTTCAATACAGTGTCTGGCGATGTTTAATCGCAATCAGCAAGATTTTTTGCTTCGATTTGTTACCGTTGATAAAACCTAGATCCGTCATTACACACCGGATCAAAACGGCTGTCGAAACACTGGACTAAAGCTGGTGAAAATACACTGAAGAAGGAAGAGATCGTTTGTCAGCTGGTAAGAGATGGCCACTATTTTTTTAAAATTATCAGCGAATAATTATCATAGGTGAATCCTATTAAGGTTCATTGTTGGTTCGTTTGATACTTGGGTTGGCAGGGGAAAGACCAAGGTTGACACACAAAAATGTGCTCTTTCACCAAGATAATGCGTCATCCCACACATAAGCGATAACAGTGGAGAACGTGCATGAATTTGTCTTCGAATTGCTTTCTTATCCACCCTACTCACCAAACTTAGCCCCTCATAGTGACTGTTTCCTGTTCCCTTTGAAACTTTCGCTCGCTGAGAAGAAATTCTCAACAAATGAGCAAGTCATGGTTGGGTCAAAGAGTATTTTGCAGAGTGTGACAGAACCTCTTTTTCCGATGGGATGAAAAAGCTGAAGTTGTTCACGAAATAAACATTTTTTTTCTTTCTTTTTTACCTGAATTATCAAACCACCCTCGTAAGTCTTACAACATTAGCATTGCAATAAATATTTTCTGTCGCATTTCGTGGTATGATCCACACATCGATATTTATCACGAAGTTTTAATCCCAATAACTAATAGCTGGAAGCCTCTTCTGTCTACAGGTCCTCGTATTGTACGCGTATGTTGGTTGGAAACATGTTAAAAATTATGAACTGCATATAGTAAGGTACACTGATGGGCCAGAACATTATGGCCACCCACCTAATAGCCGTATGTCCAAGAATGGCAGGCATGACAGCGGCGAAGATTTGTGGCATGGAAGCATTGAGGCCTTCGTAGGTCGCTGGTTGGCGCCACACCTGCAAACACAAGTCACCTAATTCCCGTAAATTCTGGGGTGGCGTGCGATTATACCTCTGACGCCATATTCAGTCATATCCCGGATGTATTGGGTCGGGTTCAGATCTGGCAAGGTGTGAGGCCAGATCATCAATTGGAACTCGCCACTGTGTTCCTCGACTCACTCCATCACATTTCTGGCCTTGTGAGGCGGTGAATTATCTTGTTGAAAAATGTCACTACCTTCGGGAAACATGATCGTGATGAAAGCGTGTACGTGGTCTGCAACCAGTGTACAATGCTCCCTGGCCATCAAGGTACCTTGCACGAGCTCCATGGATAGCCATGTGAATGTTCCCCAGAGGGTAATCGAGCCGCCGCCCGCTGGTATTCGTCCCATATTAGCTGGTGTCAAGGAGCTGTTCCCGTGAAAGACGAAGCAATTGCTCCTTCTCATCGCATCAGCATGAAGAAGAAGGTATTAGGATGCATCAGACCATGAAACGCTCTGCCACTGCTCCCACGTCCAGAGCCAATGGTCTCCTGCCCATTTCAGTCGTAGTTGCCGTGGTCTTGGTACTAACATTAGCACATGCATGGGTCACCGGCTGCGGAGGCCCATCGTTAGGAGTCCGCAGGTCGTGGTCGTGCGGTAGCGTTCTCGCTTCCCACGCCCGGGTTCCCGGGTTCGATTCCCGGCGGGATCAGGGATTTTCTCTGCCTCGTGATGACTGGGTGTTGTGTGATGTCCTTAGGTTAGTTAGGTTTAAGTAGTTCTAAGTTCTAGGGGACTGATAACCATAGATGTTAAGTTCCATAGTGCTCAGAGCCATTTGAACCAACCCATCGTTAGGAGTGTTCAATGCACTGTGTATTCAGGCACAGTTGTACTCTGCCCAGCATTAAAATCGGATGTTAGTACCGCTACAGTTCGCCGCCTGTCCTGTTTTACCTGTCTCCCCAGCCTACGACGCCCGACCTCCGTACTGAGGGATGGCCGCCCAACCCCACGGTTTTTTGGACGTAGTTTCACCTTGGTTCCGCCACATGTTGAAGACACCACAGACCTCCTCGAACACTAGACAAGTCGAGCAGTTTCCGAAATGCTCGTACCGAGCTTCCGCGCCATCACAATCTGCCCTCGGTCAAACTTGGATAGATTGTGCACCTTCTCCATTCGACACACAGCACGCTCACTGATACTACAAGCCACTGCTCTACCTAAGTGGTTTTCCTAAATCGTTTAATGTGAATGCCAGGTTGTATCCCTTGAAAAGGAAACGGCCGATTTCCTTTCCCGATGCGAGGTTGTGCTTCGTCTCTAATGACGACCCTATTGTCCTTCTTATTGACCAAAAATTGTAGATATGGGATTCGTCGGGAAGAAGTGAAACGTTTTTTGCCGTACAGAGCGCTCTCGAGGTCTTGCAGCTCCGCTCGCCAGGCTGCTTTAAGAGCGAGCCCTTCGGTGTGATCGGGTGGTTGCGCACAAGTCGGGTGGAAGCCGTGACACGGCGTGTCGCGACGGGCGCATCTCGTTATTCCGCTCCACCTCGCCTCACCTCGCCGCTGTGACGGTTCCGACCTGTTGCGCAGCTGTGTTGACCGAACCCGCGCGTCCTGCCACTGTTCCCAGTGACGTGCGAGGATGTGATGTGTGTGCCAGTGCACGGAGACTGACAAGCCTCAGCGCTCGCTGACGTCTCTGTAGCTGATCACAAGCGTGGCAGCATCCGGTGATCAAAAGGCCGTTAAATCCTGCAAAGTTGCGCAAGAGCTGGAACTGGCCGAATTCGCTTATCTTGTAAACGATGTTAAAAAAAACAGCTTTTGTTGTTGACTCCTTGGTTTAAATTATATCACTTACTCGTCCTTAATTTGTATCGTCCCGTAACATTATGATCACCGCCCATCCAGAGATGGAATGCCATTGCCTACTGGTGGTTTTGCGGGCATGTGACGCGGCAAGGAAAGTGTACAGTGTGAATCACTTGCACCGCAAACATTGCGAAAATGGAAAGTGCTGTTGATATGGTGTTTCCAAAGAATGGATTAGTAGTCTGGGGCTCGTACTGTTAGCCAATAAACGGATTGCAATAATACTTAGAAAGTGTATTTTCTGTGCAAACGTACTTTTTTAAATAGAACAATACCTGTTGGCAGAAAAAAATTAAAAAATAGAGTACATTAGAGTGTCAACGGTGTTTGTTTGCTGGAGTCATGCGCGAGTCGTTTACGAGATATTTTATTGTGCAAGGTTTCCAAACCGACACTTGTTTGTGCCGTTCAACTTGCGTAGTTGCTACCGTTGAGACTGGCTGGTTAGTTAGTGTGTGACAGTCGAAGCATTAGGGCGTGGGTGGAGGATGGAATTTACCATTGCAGAAAAAGCCCACATGCTCATGGTGTACGGAGAGTGTAGGAAAAATTCAGTTAGTTCTTGCACGATGTATGTGACAAGATATCCCAGTAGACGTCACCGTTGCGTGAAAGTGGTGGTGTAACACCAAGACAATGGAACAGAAGGAAAGAAGGGACGACAGAAGAGGGGGCTGCAGTTGACTCGCGCGGCAGCGTAACTAGTGTTTACTTTGAGACATGCACTGGCAGCCACGTTAAGATTTCTGGTCACTGGGGAAACATTCTAGTCCTCGGCCTTTCAGCAAGCATGGAGCAAATTAATTGTAATAAATAACATAGATATTTGAGATAATTATTACATGAATAATAAAGATGCAGAATCCTGAAGAAAACAGTGTTAAAAATGTTATGGAAGGGAGTGCACGCGAACCTGCAAACGTTTTAGTCACGACTCATGAGCTCTCCCACGACACAACGACCTAGTTTCCGTGTATGGAAAGGCTTTGCCAAAAACACGCGCTTTTGATAGATCATCATTGTGCCGTAACATTGAAACGGTATACTTTCGTAGCACGTAAGTTGTAACACTAAAACAATATTTACGCGAAGCCGTAACGTACCGATTTGTATTTTTCTGTCGTTTTATTATATCAAAACGTAGCTAAAACGACGCGTTTTAGAGTAAGCCTGAATTTACTGATGCTTTGAAACAGCTTATATTTGTACCTCAGTGAGAAAGAAAACCCATCAAATACGGTATTTAACACATACAATATGGCGGTTGCTATGTTCTGCCTGCGACGTACGACGATGTCGCGTATTATTCATTGACCATGTTCTACATCTACATCCATACTCCGCAAGCCACCTGACGGTGTGTGGCGGAGGGCACCTTGAGTGCCTCCATCGGTTCTCCCTTCTGATTGTCGGTATGCCTCTGTGTGGGCTCTGATCTCTCTGATTTTATCCTCGTAGTCTCTTCGCGAGATACACGAAGGAGGAAGCAATATACTGCTTGACTCTTCGGTGAAGGTATGTTCTCGAAACTTCAACAAAAGCCCGTACCGAGCTACTGAGCGTCTCTCCTGCAGAGTCTTCCATTGGAGTCTATTTATCATCTCCGTAACGCTTTCGCGATTACTAAATGATCCTGTAACGAAGCGCGCTGCTCTTCTATCAACCCTATCTGGTACAAATCCCACACTGGTGAGCAGTATTCAAGCAGTGGGCGAACAAGTTTACTTTAACGTACTTCCTTTGTTTTCGGATTGCATTCCCTTAGGATTCTTCCAATGAATCTCAGTCTGGCATCTGCGTTACTGACGATCAACTTTATATGGTCATTCCATTTTAAATCATTCCTAATGCCTACTCCCAGTTAATTTAGAGAATTAACTGCTTCCAGTTGCTGACCTGCTGTATTGTAGCTAAATGATACGGGATCTTACTTTCTATGTATTCGCAGCAAATTACACTTGTCTACATTGAGATTCAATTGCCATTCCCTGCACCATGTGTCAATTCGCTGCAGATCCTCCTGCAATTCAGTACAATTTTCCATTGCCATGTTGCTCTCCACGAGGCAAAGAATCTGACTTGACGCTCCGCAGTGTACTGGATCTTAGAATTCCACTCTGTGACGTCACCAGCTCGTAGTCCACGTGAGTTTTCACGTTCCGTGAGAGAACGGCTTCACATAAGAAAAGGAAATGGGGAAAAAAGTGTAGTTGGTTGGCGTGTAACGTTTCCACCAGATGCGATAAGAGACTTGGCGACCTGAAGAAGACTGAGCAGGGGGTGCGCAGACCTCGTGGAGGGTGCCTCAAGGGCGAATGCTTAATTTTTCCCCCGCTGCATCGATAACGACGGACGTTTGCGGTGACGTCCGCAAGGTGGTTTCGTGCGCAGCTGCTGAAGTCTGATGGTGTCCGAGCACGGCGGAGGGAGCCGTAAGAAAACGAAAACACAATTACGACGCGGTTCGCGTGAGAGATAACACGTGTTTCGTGCAGACCTCCGCGATCAGGCCCGCAGATACATCGGGCTAATGTGCTCAGGAGGCAGTTAAGTGACCCGTGCGCCGCGGCGGCGGGGGCACTCCCCCTCCCCCTCCTCCCGACCCCTATTCTTCTGCGGCCTACATCAGTCGCCCGCACCGCTGTTGTTTGTTATTGGTCACCTTGCAAGTGCGCTCTTTTTGGGCACACTAATACTGCTGTAAAATCTATGTAATGTACAGAATGAAATTTTCACTGTGCAGCGGAGTGTGCGTTGGTATCAAATTTCGTGGCAGACTAAAACTGTTGCCGGACCGAGATTCTTAAGTCGACACCTTTGCCTTTAGCGCGCAGATGCTCTACCAACTGGGCTATCCAAGCACGACTCACGCACGACCCGTACCCGAACCACAGCTTTACTTTCGCCAGTATCTCATCTTCTACCTTCCAGGAATGCCACAGCCGGGGGGATATTGCCATTATGAAATTTTCACTCTGCAGCAGAGCGTGTGCTGATATAAAACTGCCTCTGCACTCTGCTGCAGAGTGAAAATTTCATTCTGGAAACATGCCCCAGGCTGTGGCAAATTTGGAAGGTAGGAGATGAGGTATTGGCGGAAGTAAAGCTGTGAGGACGGGTCGTGAGTCGTGCTTGGGTAGCTCAGTTGGTAGAGCACATACCCCCGAAAAGCAAAGGTCCCGAATTAGAGTCTCGGTTTGGCACACAGTCTTAATGTGGAGCGAGTTTCTCATTGATGCTGGGAAAGGAAACGTAATTGATTTCTGTCAAGTCTGAATTTTAGAAGTAATGATGAGTAACATGTGTGGGCGTATGCTTTAAATTTTCTATCGTCACAGTGACGTGGAATTTGTGAAACAGCATCTTTACAGTACGACTTTAAGAAATAATGAGTTCCAACATACATCATATTCTGAAGTGAAATATTGCGTATAAAGACATTAGCAGGAACTAACTTCGATTCTCTCTGAGCTTTAACAGCGCCTGGTGGGTTCTTTAAGTCAAGTCTTGTCTCATCCTTATTAAATATACATCCTTGCTTTTTGAGCAAATGGTTCTCTTCCATTGAGTTGGAGAGTAACCAAAATATTCTTTAATTTCATTACGACTCATTCCCTGGACTCCGGCATGAGATACACCTTCAGATTTCCGTCCATATAGATCAGGATGTCTAGACAAGAAGAGCTGTAAGTAGTCGTTGCCTGTTTTTTCTTTTGCCGGCTGATATGGCCGAGCGGTTGTAGGCGCTTCTAACAGGAAACGCGCTGCTGCTACGGTCGCAGGTTCGAATCCTGCTTTGGTCATGGATGTGTGTGATGTTCTTAGATTGGTTAGGTTTAAGGAGTTCTAAGTCGAGCGGACTGATGACCTCAGATATTAAATCCCATAGTGCTTAGAACCATTTGAACCATTTGTTTTTTCTTTTTCAATGTTAAATTTATATTTTAGGTGAAGTCGCATTGTAAAGTTATTAGATAAACTCCGTAGGCTATCCCTTGTGTAAAGAAACGCGTGGACTTGAATTTTTTTTTTTAATAACGAACAAATCGGACCTCATTGGCCAAAAACAAACAGATACCTTGATCATTGCAGTTTTTGAATCACAAGCGGTTTATTAGTTTTCGCTCTAAGGTTTTCCTTGAAATGTTAAACTCTGTAGAAGCTTTTCTGAATGAATAAACATATTTTTACTTTGTTAATAGCAATTTGAAAGTCTTATTCTCTCCATCTGCTTCTAATATAATCAGTCTTCGGAACGTACTTAGTTGGGATCTGTTAAAACATGAGTTCTAATCAAAACTAAAACAGAAAAAAAGTTGTAGGATGTTGCTAAGATCCCAAAGATGGTGTGGGCATTTCTCCCAATCGCAGCGAAGAGATGGGCATAGCGCGGGATGAAACATGGTGGGGGAGAACGCAAAAAGAGAGAACATTCCGTAACTACTCACAGTCTCGCGTAGGGAAAAATGGAATAAATACTGATATGATGTATAATATGAAGGTGAATGAAAAACTAAAATTGTTGCACCTCGAAAAACCACCTCGTTGTCATTTTGGAAATGCCTGTTGTGGTATGATTGCTTTAGCCGAGGAAAGAGGAAGAAAACACAGCGTGGCGTGACAGGAGTTATTTGATGCGAGGCCAAAATACATATGATAACCGAAAGGAGCAAGATGGGTGACGGTGTCCTGTGTAGAACAGCTGTGATGTTGTCATAGAGCAAAAAGCACCTCATTCGAGAGCTTCCTGCGACGTTTAGTCTTGATAATCTGCCGTAACCTCGGGTAGAGATTTCGATAGTGATAGCCGCTGACGACATACTCTGCACCACACCATGGCAGTTCCGAAACGCTCAATATCGCCTTGCTCGATGATCGTTAGATCTTCGCCTTTTCGGTGGTAGTGGTGGTGGGTCCACATATTTCTACTGCTTGATTTGCTCCTTTTCTCGTGGTTATAGCGATACACCCAGCACTCCTGTATGGCGATTAGGCGACCAAAGAAAACTGTGGCTTGTCCTCACGGAGCTATCAAACATCCCACTGCTACCTCGCTTAGGTAGGCTTTTTACGTCAGTCCGTCGTGTGTGTGTGTGTGTGTGTGTGTGTGTGTGTGTGTGTGTGTGTGTGTGTGTGAGAGAGAGAGAGAGAGAGAGAGAGAGAGAGAGAGAGAGAGAAAGCAGGGACCTTTGTCCTGTCGCGCAAGATACTGAAAACTGATAAACGACTGATTTTCATTTCCTCCAGAATCTCCTTGCTTGTGAAACGCCGGACTTTGAACACAAGAGCCTCCACATCTCTTGTAATTATAGGCTCGTCACACAGAGATGGTGTTCCACTTTGTTCGTAGTTCAGACTACTTGGACCACTATGCAAGCGTTGGTGGAACTTCACCACTCTATGGTAGTGCATTGTGGCCCTTACACTTCTACTAACCAGCGTTCTTCCTCACCAGATAGTTAATAACAGTACGCTAGTGGAGTATTCGTAACGAAAGTAAGGAGGGAAAGACCGGAGATCACTTCGGTGAACGAAGATGGGACGAGTTCCGTGCTATAGTTTCATACACGCGAGTAAGTTAAAGGTGCGCTCATTTTAGAGATGATAGTAAGTGAGAGCACACATTTGATTTTTTCCCTCTAAATTTCACTTTTTATTGAGTTGGTGCTAAGTTCTTAGCGTTTCTCTTTAAGTTAAATAAACTCAACAGACGCACATAACAGAGACTTTAGTCATCAATAATATAATTTTCCTTTAATATTTATAACAGTCTGCCAACGCTGGAGTAAATTCCCGACTCCGCGACAGCAGAAATCACGTGATTCTGTGGCGAAGAACTCGTCGAGCCACGTTCGGAGCGGATTCTCATCCGGAAAGGAAGTTACTGAAAGATTGTTCTATGGAGAGCAGAAAAAGTGATAATCAAAGGCCGTGAGAACAGGTGAATAAGATGGGTACGGAATGATTTCCAACCCATCATCTACACTCCTGGAAATTGAAATAAGAACACCGTGAATTCATTGTCCCAGGAAGGGGAAACTTTATTGACACATTCCTGGGGTCAGATACATCACATGATCACACTGACAGAACCACAGGCTTATAGACACAGGCAACAGAGCATGCACAATGTCGGCACTAGAACAGTGTATATCCACCTTTCGCAGCAATGCAGGCTGCTATTCTCCCATGGAGACGATCGTAGAGATGCAGGATGTAGTCCTGTGGAACGGCTTGCCATGCCATTTCCACCTGGCGCCTCAGTTGGACCAGAGTTCGTGCTGGACGTGCAGACCGCGTGAGACGACGCTTCATCCAGTCCCAAACATGCTCAACGGGGGACAGATCCGGAGATCTTGCTGGCCAGGGTAGTTGACTTACACCTTCTAGAGCACGTTGGGTGGCACGGGATACATGCGGACGTGCATTGTCCTGTTGGAACAGCAAGTTCCCTTGCCGGTCTAGGAATGGTAGAACGATGGGTTCGATGACGGTTTGGATGTACCGTGCACTATTCAGTGTCCCCTTGACGATCACCAGTGGTGTACGGCCAGTGTAGGAGATCGCTCCCCACACCATGATGCCGGGTGTTGGCCCTGTGTGCCTCGGTCGTATGCAGTCCTGATTGTGGCGCTCACCTGCACGGCGCCACACACGCATACGACCATCATTGGCACCAAGGCAGAAGCGACTCTCATCGCTGAAGACGACACGTCTCCATTCGTCCCTCCATTCACGCCTGTCGCGACACCACTGGAGGCGGGCTGCACGATGTTGGGGCGTGAGCGGAAGACGGCCTAACGGTGTGCGGGACCGTAGCCCAGCTTCATGGAGACGGTTGCGAAGGGTCCTCGCCGATACCCCAGGAGCAACAGTGTCCCTAATTTGCTGGGAAGTGGCGGTGCGGTCCCCTACGGCACTGCGTAGGATCCTACGGTCTTGGCGTGCATCCGTGCGTCGCTGCGGTCCGGTCCCAGGTCGACGGGCACGTGCACCTTCCACCGACCACTGGCGACAACATCGATGTACTGTGGAGACCTCACGCCCCACGTGTTGAGCATTTCGGCGGTACGTCCACCCGGCCTCCCGCATGCCCACTATACGCCCTCGCTCAAAGTCCGTCAACTGCACATACGATTCACGTCCACGCTGTCGCGGCATGCTACCAGTGTTAAAGACTGCGATGGAGCCCCGTATGCCACGGCAAACTGGCTGACACTGACGGCGGCGGTGCACAAATGCTGCGCATCTAGCGCCATTCGACGGCCAACACCGCGGTTCCTGGTGTGTCCGCTGTGCCGTGCGTTTGATCATTGCTTGTACAGCCCTCTCGCAGTGTCCGGAGCAAGTATGGTGGGTCTGACACACCGGTGTCAATGTGTTCTTTTTTCCATTTCCAGGACTGTATATAGTATTTCTTTTTGTCAGTTTAGCTGAGTGTGGCTGGGCGTTATCCTGGCGTAGTATCGGTTCAGGTCTTCCTTCTGGGACTGCGTCTGCAAGACGTCTCTGTTGTTGACAATAAATGTCAGCAGTTATGGTTACACATCAGGGAAGCAAGTAGTAGATGACCTCACCGTCGCTGTTCCACGAGATGCATAAAATTAGTTGCTGCTTTGTTTGTGCTCACCCATTCCTTTCTTTTCCTTATGTTAGCATAAACACACCATTGCTCGTCACAAGTAAAGATACAGGATAGGAATGGTCTGTATTGTTTACGAGCCAATTAATGATGAGCAACCAGAGATGCACACATGGTCGCCCGCCGATTTTTGTGATTTTTGGTGTAGAGCATGCGATATCCACACATTCGATTTTTGAGCGTTCCCCACTGCATGCAAATGTCTCACTATGGTGGAATGTTAACACATCATCGTATTTGCCACTTCTCGAGTACACTGACGCGCATCATTGTGGATTAGCGCGTTTTGACGATCTTCATAAAACCCCGAAAGTCTTCCTGAACGTGGAGAGTCGCTAATGTCACAACGATCATCCTTGAAATGAGAAAACCGTGTTCTTCCCGTGCTCTCTCCAATGACATTATCCCCATACACGGCGCAAATGTTTCTGGCTGTCTCCGCTACTGTCACCTCTCTAATGAACTCAAAACAGTACAATACGTAGGAATTGTTCGATTCTACATGTGGCATTCCGTTTTCTAGCGCCAACAACTTCACTCACTATCTCCATATGACAAAATGACTATATATAAACTCAAATAGCAACAGCGAACTGCAGATGTAAAATGACGGCCGATAAATAAACCCATAGCAACCGGAATATGAACATGAAAAAAAAGGCAGCTACGAACTTTTGGACCAGCACTCGACTGACCAATATAACCATCACCAAAGTATGATGAATACCTCCACTTGTGTAGTGTGGTTGACTTTCGGTCTTTGGTTCTTGACTTTTTATTTCGTACTTACTGATCACTACTTGAAAATACGTTGCTGAACATCTATTACTCTTCCCAGCGCACTTGGCTGTTATCGCAATAGCGGCGCTCCCGGGATTCCATGACGCTCTCTCGAAGCCTTAATCTTTTGGAAGCTCGCTGTGAGAGAGCTGTTTTTCATGTGAAGGACAGGAATCCGATCGGCGCTGTCCCCAGTTTCACGGCGCTGGCTGCATTTAGTGGGGGAGAAAGACATTCTTGGCGTTACGAGATTCCACTGAGCTGTCGCGATTCTATTGAAGCCGAACGCTGGGCAGGGGGCAGCCGACGGATCAGTGAACAGCTGAAGCGTAAATATGGGACACTGCCGTTAAAGGCAGGGGTGCACTTCGATTTGTCATGCAAATTACAGGACCTTGCATTTTTAATGAATTACGATCTTCTCTTCCTCTTTGGGGGATCGGTTACGTTTCCTTGCTGAAAAACGTACAGAAAATGCAAGAAGTAATGCAGGAAAAAAACTCACAATGTTTAATTTCAAGTAATTCGCGGTGTGTTAAAGAAATACTATTTGAACACAATTTGTAGTAAAGGAATCCAGAACGATATTTCAGCTTTAGCCGCAAATAGAAGGGAAACGTAGACTCCTGGAAATTTATCAGTACAGATATGCCAGTCGAGCTACTTTTCAAATTAATCTTGACCGGGTTTCAGATATTTGTTTTAGCTTGCTGTGTGGCCAGTGTACGAAGCTGTGCCTCACTGTGAAAGTTTTGACTGGGCTGCAGTTTTTTCGTGTGCAAGACGAGTAATAATCGGGAAAAAGGTCCGTCTTACAGGACGAATGGCGAGACATACAGAGTAACGCCAGACAAAAATGTGTTATGCGTTTGAATACCCAAACACACAACACCTGCACTAAACGTCACGCGCCTTTTGCTGGGAGTAGCCCGTTTTAATTTTGAGCGTCAGACTATCTGCTGCTAGTGGATGCTGAGTACCATAGTCGTAGAATCGACTGTTTTCCATAATGCGCCGCCTCACCATCTTCACATGTGCGTCATTGACGATGGGCATTATGACGGGTCCAGAAAACTGCCTTGAATATCATCCGGTGAACCCCCATTTCCTTAAAGAATCGAACTCCTATTGTAAAACACTAGCACACAGAGATACAACAATATTTACAAATTATATTATTGTTTACTAATGTAGAAATAGTGTGTATACTAATAATATTACGACTTTTTAGAGACTGGGGTTCCACAGTAGGTCTATTTACATTCAAATTAAAAAGCTTCTTTCTCGATGTGCTTGATGGAGAGACAAGATCACGTGGATCTGCCACTTGTAACACACTGCCGGCCGGAGTGGCCGTGCGGCTCTAGGCGCTACAGTCTGGAACCGTGCGACCGTTACGGTCGCAGGTTCGAATCCTGTCTCGGGCATGGATGTGTGCGAGGTCCTTAGGTTAGTCAGGTTTAAGTAGTTCTAAGTTCTAGGGGACTGATGACCTCAGATGTTAAAGTCCCATAGTGCTCAGAGCCATTTGAACCATTTTTTGTAACACACTAGTATTTTTATTTTCATTATCTTGACTGTTTGTTGCGTATTATTTTGCTCTCGCGTACAAATTACCTCAAAATTTTCCTTTAGTAAACAATTTCGTAGCCCGTGGCATTATGAAAGTCGAAATATATTCGCACAGAAAACACAGGCCACAATACGAGTTCAAATACAGCAAACTTCTGATTACAAACTAAATAAGAACGCACAGACTCCATATTGAAACAGATGAACTTGAATTCTCTTAAAAATTGGCGGAGGTATTGCATTTTTAAAAAAGCCGGGTGGCAAATGTGTGATTGAAAGGGACGCCGGCGTATTTCAGATTTTTTGCTACTTATGCGTGTAGACACGAAGCACAGAAAATAATGGAGAATTTTTTGACTTGAAGTTGCATGACGCCGTATTTCAATGTGTATCCTACAACTATCCTTAAATATTAGGCGTTAAGCATGTAAGCGAGAAAAAGTTTAGGAAAGGTTTGAAATTATGGTTAAAGTTTGTTGGAATTAGCTAAGTGCTCTCATTATGAAACACTGGATGAATATGGCCTGGGCAATTTGCGCTCCGTTTTAAACAAACCATTTTCCACGCATCTCAGTGCTTATGACATCAATCTCGTGAACTGTGTGTTGTACAGAGATAAATAATTTTGCTGGAACGTTCAGTGGTACAGGCCTATAGGGATAGTGTCTGCAAACTGCTTTGCGATTACAGTCAGTAGTAAAGAAGTGACGAATTGAAATGTTTCGTCTTTTGTAGAAGTTTTACAGCACCAACAGCGAAATTGTAGTTAGCGATATTTCCATTTATTCATTTTGTTGTTCTCAAATTCTGGATGAATCAAGTCCGGGTGTTTACGCGCCGTCAGTTGCACTGTTCAACGTCTAACGTTAGACCCTACCCTGTGTTATGAGTGGTTTGTGACAGCATTTTAAATTTTTAAATTCGGTCAGAAATTCGGCGAGATACTGAAAATCAAATTATTGTTGCCCCCTGGATACCCTTATATTCTGATTTCCCTGATAGTTGCTTAGTAATATAGATGCACCCAGTGCTCCGTTATGACATTTGGTTTGTGCATAACAGAGAACTACCTCTGAATTTAGATCGGGCTATAAGTTCTGTGCACGCGAAAACTTCGTTGCAGGTGTAGCGTCATGGTTGGAAGCAGAGATAACCGAAGCGGCAATTTGCAGTCGCCACGATGGCGATAATTTGGCCGACGGAGAAGTGCCAACTGTCACGTACCGTAATCACATTTCACACCTCCCATAATTACGCACATTTCCTTTCTCTAATCTGAAGATCTTAATTTCTGGCTCTTTTTGTAATAATCAACTACCACAACTTCGGACACCCTCTACCGAAAACTCTTATAATTCGAGACAAAAGCTTTCCATCCTTTTCCTCATTATGAATATCTCCTGGGGATTCTCGCACCGGGTCGTTAAAAAAGCTCCCAGGAAAGTTTTTTCTTGAGATTGTGACGTAATCGCACGTAATTTAGAGTTCGAGGTAAGAGAGTCCATTAACTTAAAACACTTAAAATTCATTTCTGTGCTATTTACTTGGGCAAGTTTCTAGTGGAAGAATGGGTTTTAACGCCCAGTCACAAAGATGTGTTCAGAAACCAATGTAGCGAGAAATCTTCGCATGTTGCGTACCATTTGGTTTTTTATTATTGACTCTCTCAGCGAAAGGATCTTTCGATGTTCATCGCCTGGTGGCAACACGTGCACCATCAGACGATTAATATCTGGAGTACTTCTCATTGGAAGAGTGAAACCAGTTATAAAAATAGCAAGTGATAGGCAACATGTAGTGGATTATCTTTACGTTAATTTCTGACACTCTGTGTTGCCTGCAGTTGTTCATTGACTGAGACAAGCTTGGATAAGGCAAGGATGGGATAGCTTATTTTCAAAAGCACCGTCTCGGAATTTAGGACGACAAAGAAAGAATTGTCATCAGTCGGACGAGTATTTGAATGTCCCCTCCAGAAAGCGAGCTCACTATCTGTGACTTCTTGCGTGGTAGCAATTTCACGGCAGTTGTCTCTCTTCGACCTGCCATTTCTGCGTTTCTGGTCTAGTGTTACACATACTCCTACACTGTCCGTCCAAAAACGTCCCGACGCTGATATTATTCTATCTATAAGCTACTTCAGTGCAGTAACTATAGCGGCAGCTTCAACTAACAACCGTAAGCAACAGGTGTGCATTCACCAGTCAGTCGAGCAGGCAGTGTTCAGTAGTAGATATGTGAGCTTAATTTGTCAACTTTTTAAGTCACGAATCGCAGTGGAGAAACATCTGTAAATAAAGTGTTCAAGACATTCTCCATAATGTTCTGAGGTTTGTCCCTCACATCTCGACTTCCGAACAGAAACAACGCGCGACTTGATAGAAATAAAAAACGCAGAAAATTCTATTCTGTAAGAAAATCACCACATGCGACGAGACTTGGTGTCATCAATAAGAACCTACCACAAAACGAAAAAGTGCAGATTTTCACATCAGGGGTGAACGAACGTCTTGACATAACATACGTTCAATCCAGTGTGACGCGCGAGCTTAACAACATCCCAAAGGAGGACTTCCCTTTGAGTTTGGCATGATTGTATCAACTTTCTGTGCGTTGTACCCAAGTGAGGGGAGACCATGAGACCATGCAGAACACCTAAAGCATTAGAATCAACATCTTGGCTTTTACCAGTTTTTGTTAATCCAGTCTCGAAAATTATTGGTATGGCTTGATTTGACTTCAGAGTACAGTATAATGTCGTGTGGGTAATATTTTGAACTAGTACGAATAGAAAGGGTGTGTCCGGTGCCAGGGCACATCACACCTCGATAACAAAAATCGAAAACTGTGTTAAACGATATAATCTGAAGGATCAGTCACAGACTTGAATGGTAGATCCGTGTTTAGTGGCTACTCAATATGGGCTACAGAGACTTAAGTGCTGCATATGAAGGCTCGTAATGGAGTCAGTGGGGAAATTTAGCGTTTACATGTATCTCCTTGTCATTGTTCCACAAACTGCATAACTTTTTTCAGTTCAGGTGGGGGCTGGAGAGAGCATCGCATTCATGTGGTGTGTGTTTTTAGATGTGTTTCGATAAGTACGTACATTTATGCGTTAAGCTAATGCACTCAGCAATGCCGACATGCGTAATTATAAAGAATATGTACTAACTGTGGAGTGTTTTATTTTCATCGTTGCATCTATGAAAGTGTGTGTTCTGCATCTAATTAATAATAATAATAATAATAATAATAATAAACCTCGTGGAGGCCCGGGAAAAGAATAGGCCTCCGGTATGTTCTGCCAGTCGTAAAAGGCGACGAAAAGAACAAACTACTAACAGGGCTAACCTCCCTTTTAGTGTGATTAGTTGGTTCAGGACAGAACTAATGAAGCTCCGGACAAGCGCTGTCATGGTCGGGGACGACGCTTGAACCCTATGCCCGTCCACAATGGTAACGATACTGCTAGCCACACGGTAAATGATTTAAATCCAAATAGAGGTGTTTTGCAGGATATGCTTCCTGCAACCACCCTGGAAGGAAAACAGAGACAGAGGATGGGATGGTCAGATGAAGTTAACCGACACCTCATGTTCTGTTACTACCAAGCAACAAACTTAGGAACCAACACAACTGGATACAGATCGCAAGTATACACAACATTTATTGCCAGATACCCAGAATTAAAATTTTTAACAGAACAACGACTAGCTGATCAGATCCGTGTAATAATCAAAAATAACAGGATACCCCAGTCAGAATTAGAAAACATCAAACAACAAGTACAAGAAATACTGGAACAAAATAATGTGCAATCAGAAGAAGAAGAAGAAGAAGAAAATACAGTAATGGGCTCAAACATCCCAGAGCAAACAAACAAAGAACAACACGCATCAGTTAAACAATCAGAGGAAAACGAAATCTTAAGACAGCCACCAGATCAAGCACAAATAGAACACGAAGTGACACATATGTTAGATATAGAAGAAAAAATTCAGCTGACATATATAGGATACAAAGACACAAATACAGACATTAGACCATTCTTGCATAGACCACCAAATAACCCACAAGCCGAAACAACAATAACAACTATCAACACAATTATACATAACAAAATAAATGAAAATACAACTATGGAACAGTTAAAACTACTGGTTTGTATAGGAGCACTCACTACACTAAATATACACACTAGACAGAGATCAGAAGCGACCAACACACAGAAGAAACCCACAAACCCAGCATGGCAACACAGGCTACAGATTAGAATAGAAAAACTGAGAAAAGACATCGGACAGCTAACACAATTTATACGAAATGAAATATCAGACAAAAAATGAAAAAGGTTAGGTAAAATCTCACAACAAGAAGCGATAGAGCAATTAGATGAAAAGAAGCAGAAATTACAAGCATTGGCCAAACGACTTAGAAGATACGAAAAAAGTGAAAATAGAAGGAATCAAAACCAAACATTCAACACAAACCAAAAGAAATTTTACCAGACAATAGATAACGCACACATTAAAGTAGACAATCCACAAAGCATAACAGACGTGGAACATTTCTGGAGCAACATATGGTCAAACCCGGTACAACATAAGACATGCACGGTGGATACAAGCAGAAACAAACACATACAAGATTATACCGCAAATGCCTGAAGTGATAATTTTGCAAGATGAAGTCACCCGAGCAATTAATTCTACGCACAATTGGAAAGCCCCTGGAAAAGATAAAATAGCAAATTTCTGGCTAAAGAAGTTCACCTCAACACATTCAGATCTATCTAAATTATTTAACAGTTACATTACAGACCCATATACATTCCCTGATACACTTACACGTGGAATAACTTATCTGAAGACTAAAGGTGAAGCAGACACAGCAAACCCAGCAAAATATCGCCCCATAACATGCCTACCAACAATATACAAAATATTAACTTCAGTCATTACACAGAAATTAATGACACATACAACACAGAACAAAATTATAAATGAAGAACAAAAAGGCTGCTACAAAGGAGCACGAGGATGTAAAGAGCAACTGATAATGGATGAAGAGGTGACATATCAAGCTAAAACTAAACAAAGGTCGCTACATTACGCATACATTGATTACCAAAAAGCTTTTGATAGTGTACCCCCACTCATGGTTACTACAAATATTGGAAATATACAAAGTAGATCCTAAATTGATACAGTTCCTGAACATAGTAATGAAAAATTGGAAAACCACACTTAATATCCAAACAAATTCAGATAATATCACATCACAGCCAATACAGATTAAGCGTGGAATATACCAAGGAGACTCATTAAGTCCTTTCTGGTTCTGCCTTGCTCTGAACCCACTATCCAACATGCTAAATAATACAAATTATGGCTATAATATTACTGGAAGATACCAACACAAAATCACACATTTGCTATACATGGATGATCTAAAACTACTGGCAGCAACAAATCAACAACTCAACCAATTGCTAAAGATAACAGAAGTATTCAGCAATGATATAAATATGGCTTTTGGAACAGACAAATGTAAGAAAAATAGCATAGTCAAGGGAAAACACGCTAAACAAGAAGATTACTGCATAGAAGCGATGGAAAAAACAGATGCCTATAAATATCTAGGACACAGACAAAAAAATAGAAATAGATAATACGAATATTAAAGAAGAACTAAAAGAAAAATACAAAGACTAACAAAAATACTGAAAACAGAATTGACAGCAAGAAAAAAGACAATACTTACGCTATACCAATATTGACCTACTCATTTGGAGTAGTGAAATGGAGTAACACAGACCTAGAAGCACTCAATACACTTACACGATCACAATGCCACAAATATAGAATACATCACACACATTCAGCAACAGAAAGATTCACATTAAGGAGAAAGGAAGGAGGAAGGGGATTTATCGACCTAAAAAACCTACATTGTGGACAGGTAGTCAATTTGAGAAAAATTCTTTATAGAACGAGCAGAAACTAGCAAAATACACAAAGCAATCCAATCACTCATGTAATAATACACTGGCTACACCATTGCAATTTCATAACCACTTCTACAACTCTTTAGATCACATAACATCAACAGATGTGAAGAAAGTAAATTGGAAAAAGAAAACACTACATGGCAAGCACCCGTATCATCTAACACAGCCACACATCGATCAAGACGCATCCAACACATGGCTAAGAAAAGGCAATATATACAGTGAGACAGAAGGATTCATGATTGCAATATAGGATCAAACAATAAACACCAGATATTAAAGCAAGCATATTATTAAAGATCCCAATACCACAACAGATAAATGCAGACTTTGCAAACAACAAATAGAAACAGTATATCACATCACAAGCGGATGTACAATACTAGCAAATACAGAATACACCAGAAGACATGACAATGTAGCAAAAATAATACGTCAACAACTTGGCATACAACATAAACTAATAAAACAACACGTTCCCACATACAAGTATGCACCACAAAATGTACTGGAGAATGATGAATACAAATTATACTGGAACAGAACCATTATAACAGATAAAACAAGACCACATAACAAACCTGACGTCATACTCACCAATAAAAAGAAGAAATTAACACAGATAATCGAAATATCCATACCCAATACAACAAGTATACAGAAGAAAACAGGAGAAAAAAATTGAAAAATACATCCAACTGGCTGAGGAAGTCAAGGACATGTGGCATCAGGATAAAGTTGACATTATACCAATTGTACTATCAACTACAGGAGTCATACCACGCAATATCCACCAGTACATAAACGCAATACAGCTACATCCAAACATATATATATATATAACTACAGAAATCTCTCAATTATTGATACATGTTCAGTTACCCGAAAGTTCCCAAGTGCAATGTAACATATACTGTACAGTTAAAAGGAAGTAACGCTTGATTAAGGTCCGCGTCACTTTCCATTTTTAAACAGACATAACGTCTGAGAAAAGTTAGGTTATAATAATAATAATAACATTAATAATAATAATAATAATAGCAGCTTATGGCTCCACACACAGAGGAAGGTGCCTTAAAAAAGAGGCAGCGACTATTTTAGTTCTACAGGATGAGGCAGCTATGGCTACACATCGGAAATACATCCAGAAGGAGAAAAGATTTTGATACCCGTTTTCCGTGTATCTTTAGCACACCATATAACTAGAGTACAGCTTCTGTGTTTACATGTGCGCCTGAAAACTATCAGTCTGTGCTCTGCAGCTGTAGCTGTTGGACAGCTTATCCGTGAAGGTTTCCAGACTTCCACAATGTCTACGACAGTCGAAAAAGTGGATATGATTTTCGTTTATGGCAAATGATGGCAAACTATTATGAGATGCGCTTCTGTTGAAATGCTGTGGATCGCGCCAGCTCTGACGATATGTCTTCGCAAACATCATAAAATAACGTCCAGAAACTAGAAATTGAAAATTTAAAGCACGCCAACGAAAAGAATAACTGCTGATGAGAGAAATGCAGCTAACATTTTAAAAGGGGTAGTATCTAATAAGCACGTCACTACGAAGCAGCTTGAAGTGTTCTCCCAATGCTAAATTCCGACGTATTTCGTCTTTTCTACATTTCATTCAATTAGCTGCTTTATGACAATGACTTACAGCTTAGGTTACAGTTCTCCGAATGCTGTCGACGAAAACTGCAAAGTTCTGTTTATTGGTGAAGCAACGCTTACAGACCGTGGGCAAACCAATGTTCGCAGTACGCACTACTGGTTATCTGCAAATCCACGCTGGCTGAGAGAAATGGTTGAACGACCACCTTGGTCTATCAACGTGCGGCATAGACTTCATAAGGATGGCACCGAGACACCATTGGTTCCTGCTTTATTGAGAGCACACCGGACGTAAAGCAGCACACGTTGTTCAAAGATGATGGTTGTCCCATCCACTCCGCACAAATACGAGTAGTTACAGTTCCTCCCAACAGAATCTGTGGAGGTCGTTGGGTCGGTCGTTCGGTAAGCACTGCGGCCTGCACGCTCACCATGCTCAACACCTATGGACTGTTTGTTGAGAAAATTGAACCACCGATGACTGCCGAAGACCTGAAATGCCATGTAACACTGGCCCGTGTTGCGTTAGGTCCAGATGAATTTCAACGTCCGTTCATTGTTCGGAATCGCATGACTCAGTATACAAGCAAAGCCTTTTCAGCCCTTAATATGACAGCTACAATAATAAGCACACGATCCGTGCCTGAGTTACGTGTTTGCTTACTTTTGCTACAGTACGGCAGATGTTTGCGGGACCTCCTTTGACGACGGGACCGTGACTTGTGGCGCTGTTACTTTGTTACTATTCGATTAACTTCCACACATGTTATATCATTGAAACCCTCTTTGAAGGCCCTGTCCAGTGCCACAGTTAAAGTATATATCCAATTAAGAAAATGGTGTCATCATTCGGCAACTATAACCGTTAAAACTTACTTTCTGTACGGCAGAAAATTCATCACGTAGTCCACTACAGCTTAGCGAAAATCGCACCTCGAAATATATATCCACTTGTCGTTAGTATATTTTGGTCGTCCGTCTGACGTACCTCAAACATGTATGAGCGGTACAAGGGTTGTATCCGTAAAACTGCTTTGTTTGCGCTCCTTCTGTGTTCTTAATTTCCATTACATTTTGTCATTAAACAAGCTATTCCCTCAACATTTTCATGTCAGCTGCATTTTCGTTGAAAACGTAGGGTATTTGGAATTTTACGGTATTCCAGGAAAACAATTATTTTCATATATGGCAAGACCGACAAGGGTTCGGTTGATTACGATGGTTTCCATTCTTCGAAGCGAATCCAGTAAGGCGAGGCATACCCTACGGAACTCTAGTTGACATGCCTAAAGGTTGAGGCATAGCATATGCGTTTCATCTTTCTGCAACGTACAACTCCAAAGATATTGTGGAGTTTTATATTCCACTACTGACGCATCTCGAATCCAGTGAAATTGAAGAGTCTCCAGCGTTCCGCTGTTTGCCTAGAGTCGAAGAACATCTTTTTCCAGGACGTAATATCGCTACTCTCTTGGAGAAAATGAGTGTTTGTCCCCCACTGTGAATTTTCGCAAATACATATGTTGCAGTCGGAAACGATGTTATATTCAGGTCGGAAGTAACACATGACGTCCCGGTAGAAGCCTGCTGTGGAATTGTTAACTTCTACTCCAAAGTCACATTTATTCGTGTGTTTAATCCTAGATGTATTTTGTTTATTCATTACGCTACTTGATCTGTTAACTTGACGTATATGCTATCTACTGTAGAATAGATTATACAGAGGGTAACGGGTATAAGACCTTTTATGAACAACATTACATCAGTATTTACGTAATCAGCAGTTTAATAATTATAGCATACTACAAGTCATATGCTCTTAGGTTGGGTAGTGCCTCCAACTACATGGGGACAGAGCAAGTCACTAATGTTTATTTGCTCCTGGACAGCGCGTCAGGTGTTGACACGTGGACGCAAAATGCTTAGTAGTCGTAGCGGTGCAGATACGACCATGCAGAAAACATCAAGTAGTAAATTATGTGACGTGTTTGTGGGAAAACTTCGATAAGGGAAAAAACAACTAACGTGCGCACGTATTAAGGTACCACATACAAAAATATCTGCAGTTATACCCGTTACATCCTTTATAATCAACTGTGCATTTCTTCTCGTACACACTTGAAATTTTCGCCACTTTCGTTCATGGTTCTGTAGCTTGAAAAACAATTCTTCAGTTCTCTTCAGAACTGTTAGTTACACTTAGAAGCAATCGAAAATATTCGATTCTACTTTAGTCACCTTTATGTTAACCAGTTTTTATTTCTGTAACTGGTGACTCTTCCAAAACTTTTTCACATTGGCTATTAGCTTGTATGTAGTGCTGGAAAGCAGTCACTCAGGGATGAAGCATCCAAAAGGGCACAGTGCATTTTCTGTTTGTGATTCAGAGTGAGATATTTAATACTGTTGCATCGCAGCATTTAGTGGGGCAGTGTTCAGACGCTCGTGAATTAAAATGAATTTATTAGGAAAATTTGATTACATAAGATATCATCCAGCTCAGTTTCTATTTCCTGTCCGACATTTCTCGGCGTTGCAATATGTCTAGAAAGTAATGTTCTAATGATCCATGAGGACAAAATACGTAAATGTTATGAGGATGGCTGGTTAGTTGTTGGTGTAACCTTCGGTCCAAAGAGTTGTTCGCTGTAGTTCTCCACGCTGATATATTCTGTACAAATCTCGTAATCTCTGCATAACTTCTGCAACCTTCATTCTTATGTACCTACTCTTGAGTGTTTGTGCAATTGTGTCTCTATAAATATTCACTCCCTCAAATTTCCCTCTATTACCAACCTGACATCCCCTTGATGCCTAAGGATGTGTCCTGTAAAACCTACCCCTTCTTTTAGTCAACTTGTACTGTAAAGTTCTTTTTTTTTCCCAGCTCGGTTCAGTAAGTCGTCATTAGTTACTCGGTATACCTATCTAATCTTCAGCATTCTTTCTGTAGCATCACATTTCGAAAGCTTCTGATCTCTGTTCATCTAAGCTACTTATCGTCCACGTTTCACTTCCAAATATCAACACTCCAGACAAATCCCTTCAGAAGAGGCTTCCTATTAGACATTAGAAAATTCCTGT
The DNA here is from genome assembly GCF_021461385.2 of Schistocerca piceifrons. NCBI lineage: Eukaryota > Metazoa > Arthropoda > Insecta > Orthoptera > Acrididae > Schistocerca > Schistocerca piceifrons. Next base: position 901,404,197 of record NC_060139.1, read on the forward strand.
TTTACCGAAATGATTCCCTTGCTAATGCCAGTCTGAGTTTTATATTTTCTATGCTTTGGCCATCGTCAGTTATTTTGCTGCCAGGATAACAGAAATCATCTACTACTTTTAGTCGTGCATTGCCTAATCTAATTCCGTCAGCACTGCCTGATGTAATACGGCTACAATCCTTTAACCTTGTTTCACTGTTGGGAATCTTAACCTTATAACCTCTTCCCAGGACGCTCTACATTGCGTTCAGCTGATCTTCCAAATCCATTCCCGTCTTTGACAAAATTACAAAGTCATCGAAAAACCCCATAGTTTTTCTTTCTTCTCCATGAACTTTAATTTTCTTTCAAAAATTCTCCTTGGTTCCATTCACTGCTTGCTGAATGTCAAAATCTTTGATATTAAGTGTACGTTTTTTTCTGGAAGTTCGATGCTTTATTGTAAAAATTAATAAACAGTTCATCATTCAAAGTACTGGCCATCACTGGCCAGTACTTTCTCCCATCTTTCGGGCTGCATATGAATCCCGCGGCGAAAGACCTGGACGTCTTTTGAAGAGATCGATGAATCGATCCAACTTTGCACTTGTTCATATCACCGAAAGTGCTGGTCAGCCACGCCATGTACCATTCATCGAAAAAGGTAGTAGTCAGAGGGAACAAGGTCTGCAGACTACGGGTAATGGGCAGGATTTCCCATTTAAAAGTTTGATTTGACGGGTTTTGCGACATCGATCATTCTAATGCTGCAAAATCACCACCTCATGTCCGTTTGTGTATCAGTGCTCTTTTCGAACGCATCAATTGCTATCAATAACGCTCTCCTGTGATTGTTTCCGTCGGTTTTAGTAGCTTCGAAAACCTTCTCGCTTCCACTTTCCACTACCATGTCGATCTTACGATGTAAAAATCACCGTTCTTGACGCGCTGAAACCATTCTACTCCTGTACTTTCACTAATAGAAGCCTCACCATAGAGATTACCCAATATTTTACGAGCCTCAGCCAAAGATTCTTTATGTTAAAGCAGAAAATTAAAACTTTCCGCAAATGACGAGAATTGGGCTCTTAAATTGACACACTCAGATGAGAATAACGGTACGATGAAATCACAGATCGACTAATATTTTGATGACTTTTTGACTACGCTTATTGTAAGACACTTACGGCCTACCTACCACCTGCTCTACCACGTGAAGCTATTGCCATCTATTGCAAAACGGCGGAAGCAAAGTTGTAGACCCAATAGTAAGCATCCTTCTGTATGAACATCACCTTGTGTTCGACGAGGAGTAATGTAGTACACGTCTTACACAACACTTCGACGGGTATGTAGTCACTCCATCTGCTAATTCAGAAAGTGTCCATAGAGAAGGAAATTGACTGAGCAATTGTCCTACAGCATAGCCCACAAAGGCTCTTTTTATATGCGGATCGGGGGACTGAGAGAGCCGTGTTGAATTTCATCGACGTCTTCATTTAACCGGTCTCGGTCAGTTTTACAAGAGAGAATCTTGGTACACAGGTCCTTTAGCAGGGATCACAGTTTGTACATTGGGTGAAGGTGTTGTAGAACACTACATTAATTGTACGAATGGTACATAGCAGTTATTACCAATATGTACTTGTAAATATGGCACTTCTTGAAATTTATTTCAATCGTAAACAAGAATATGCAGTAAGAAGCAGATATACTTAGTTTCCGTAAATGCCTCTTTCTTGCTGTTGATTGACTCACAGTAATGCTTAGAGACGCTAAACGTAATTCGTTATCTCGGATCCGTTCCGATGTTCGTCGAAGAAAGCATTTCAAGGTCGATACTGTGTGCCAGTCAGTGTCTTATTTTACAAAATTTTTTGGTTTGCATATTTTTTAAGTTCAGTATTAGATTCTGCAGTAAAATGCCACTAATGGTACATTGTTCTAAAACACTAATGCGGAAGTGGTAAATATTTCCCTCAATTCCGTCGCATATTATTACTAAACATGACTTTAGGTTGGTACCTACACACAAAGTTCCAACTGATTTTCGTTATAAATTTTCGTTTATTGTATCTTTTTTCATAAATATACTGGAAACCATTTTGCCTACCATTTGTTACAAGCTAAGACACCTCGTGTGTGTGTGTGTGTGTGTGTGTGTGTGTGTGTGTGTGCTCGCGCGCGCGCGGAGGCAAAACGAATATTCTTTCAGGAAGAAACTGCTCAAATTTACGTAAACTAGTTGGCACTTTTGCGTTTAGTTAATCCCAGTAAAAATCTTGTGCCATAGGCAGCAAAGACTGCAAAGACAGTAGAAAGTTAACGACAGCGATTCCCGCTTAGAAGTCGCTAGCGCATGAAATTGAGCTGACTCTCAACTTTGCGCAGCAGAAATTCTGCTAGCAAAAGTTAAGAGGATCCCTTCAGTAATTAACCTAATGGACCTTATAAATCTTAACTCCCGTCGTTTCTCCTTGATTCAGTAGCGATTTTCAAACCGAAGGAATAGTATTCATCTGCAGTCCGCTACGACGACACTTTGTAGCTTAGCTAAAGCCTTACTGTCATGAGCATTATTATATAAATTGCAGTGACAAGAGTAGGCATTCATTGTGAAAATATTATCCTGAAAAAGAAATTTTTTGTTGCTATTCGTTTTTAATGACCACAAAGTCTGTAATAGGTGGCCGTTAGGTGGGGAAGAGAAATAACATTGCACCCATTGTGAGGGTACATTGTATAATGAGAAACTGAAATGTTGCACGGTAAGAATGATTCAAACCATATAGGGGAAGGGCCGGGGAAGATGATAGAACCGAGTATACAAAGTGGAGCAGCTCGAAAGCTTTAGCGATCCTAATATTCATAGTTCGTCAAACGTGAATACTCTAGATTGCTTTTTGGGGTTTCTAAATGGTAATTGTGTTTTTTTTGTGGTTTCTAAATGGTAATTGTGTTTTTTTTGTGGTTTATACGTTCTTCAACCCTGGTGCGAAAGAGAACCTCTCCGTACTCCTTCAATACGTCGGTACTCACTAGGAGCAGCAGCACTTGCTGTGTTTTGATAAAACACCTTTACGAGTAAAGCCCTTCTCACCTCGTCCAGACCCATGCTGATTGTCTGCAACTGTAATGCACACTGCTGCTTGTGTTTCAACGTTATGTCGCCGTAACAGTACAGGTGCCTAACGCTAAGTTATGACATTAACACTGCTGACAACGTAAATCCTGCAGCGCACAGTCTGAACATGATTCCCTTAAGGTTGGGCCTCCACACAGTAAACAGTTTCCCGTCTACACTGGCTCAAGTAACGAAAAGTTTCATCAACCTGTATACGCGTGCCTGTGTATTGCGACACTCTCTACGACAAACTGCTTTTGTAAAGCGTTACCATTCACGGAGGAAGCAGATTTTTAACAGATCCCGCGACTAAACCAACAGAACTATACTCAACAAAAAAATTAGTACTGTATAAGCACACTTATGTAAAGCAGGAGAGATAGGTAATGATAAATGTAGGTTTTCTGGCAGATTTCTTGTACATTCCTGAATTAAGATCTGAACTTGCGAATTGATGTATTTTTTTCCATTACTTGAACTGCGTTGTAACTCCGGTGTCTCTTTCTTCGAAAATTGCGGAGGGAGAAACCCATTTCTGAGATTTTTTAGGTCTGTACTACGTCCCCGGGTGACACTTTCTAGAGGAGCGGGCTTCACATACCCGCTCGGGCATCCGGATTTGGTTTCCCGCGGTTCCATTTAAAAAAAAAAAAAAAAACCTCGGGACGGTTCCAGTCAGATGAACAAGGCTAATCTCCTTCATTGTCCACGCACCTCGGTCCTGACATTAAACGCTGATCTATCTTTCTCGCTGCGGCCTTTTTTAAATGCAGCTGAATAAAGTTAAGTTTAGTTGTACTACTTTTTCAACGTAACGCGCATGCGTTTATGATATCTGTGTGGTGCGAAAATTGGAAGTTGACTCTAAAAGTGGGAAGTGTGTGGTCACCCACATGAAACTAGTTAAACTTCGGTTGCACGATACATTAGTCAAATCTAAAGGCCATAAATTCAGTTAAAGTACCTAGTAATTATAATTAAGAACAACTTGAATTGGAAAAAACACGTAGAAAATTATGTGGGGAAGGCGAACCAAAGACTGCGTTTTACTGGCAGGATACCTAGAAAATGCATCAGATGTACTAAAGAGACTGCATACACTACGCATGTCCGTCCTCTTTGGGAGTACTGCAACGTGGTGTAGAATTCTTACTGGATAGGTTTAACGGAGTACATCAAGAAAGTTCAAAGAAGGGCTGCCCTTTTTGTATTATCGAGAAATAGGGGGGAGAGTGTCATGGACATGATACAGGATTTGGGATGGAAATCATTAAAACAAAGGCGTTTTTCATTGCTGCGGGACGTCCTCACGAAATTTTAATCAACAACTTTCTCCTCCGAATACGAAAATATTTTGTTGACCCGACCTACATAGGGGAAGTGATCATCATAATAAAATAAGAGAAATCAGAGCTCGCACGGAATATAAATAAATAAATAAATATATATTCAGTGAAAGTATATTAACAGTCGAGATTAATCATTTTTAAAACCTTTAATTTCTTCCTCTTTGCTGGGATTTTATTGCGCTATCCATAGAATTAAAGTGACTGTTTCCGTGTATGTACATAAACCTGAATTCACTCTAGGTACCTTTACCAGTACTGACATAATTTTAATTCTGACGTACAATTTATTACTGACGTAGAATTTTCGATTGCCCTGTAGCTGATGCTGCATGTGTGTCAGTGTGCAACGAAATTGCTGCGATTCCAATCTGCATGTAATAAAATACCTCTTATTTGCTGTTGCAGGTAAAATAAAATATTCGGAGCGTGTGTACGACGCGTGTATGGAAGCTTTCGACTGCTTACCGTTGGCGGCGCTTATGAATCAGCAGTTCCTCTGCGTCCACGGGGGGTTGTCGCCAGAGATACACAACCTGGACGACATACGGAAGGTGAGTACTCAGCGACACAGCAACTTACATAATAGGACATACAGACTCTACCTACCGCGTGCATTGAAACAGAATTCATGAAAAAAATTCATTGCACGGGATGCGAAGAAACAGTGGCAACTGCCTCAAACTGGAAGAAAGAGGGAAGTAAGTACGGAGACCACAAGGAGTGTTAACTGGTCTTCCATCATTTTTTTCATTTTGTACCGTCTTAAACATTTTAAAAAAGTCACTGTGACTATTATTCCAAGCGTAAACGATTTTAATCAGAGGGAAAAAAGAAACCTCGCGTGTCCAGTATTCTTGCTGAGCGCATCACTATCTGCACGACTGCCCACTGCCGCGTCGGAGGAAGCTCCAGCAGTGGTTGGTTAAGACTGAAATGCTGACACCATCGAAGTATTACGTTCGTCTTGGAATCGACCAGGGTTCAAAGTCAGTGCTTTCATTCATATAACGGTAGAAGCACCAGTACACAGCGTACGGCATAATTCCTTTGTTATGCTTCTAAATGTTGATTCTTAGTAGTAATTTTTACTGTACAGTAATTTCTAAAAACGTTCACACAGACTGTCCTACTCCATTCTGGCGCGTATAGGTGTAGTTACTTCGGGGAATTCTTATAGTACTAGAAACTTGAAAATTACTATATGCACGGGTGTGAAGTTAAGAGTAAAACGAGAGCTAGACGGTATGGCTGCTTTCAGTTAGCTAATGATTCGTTAATTCTGCAGGCTTTCTCGGCAAATTTAATGTGATCCCAAGTTATGAGGCGTCTAAGAACTTCGTCCTGATGCTGCACATTCATGAGATCGCTTCTCGTCACCGCCACTAGACAAATATGGAGCTCTTCGAAACATTATATCAAGAGTAATGTGTGCGCCTGTAATCCTAAGTGGTTTTCTCACCTTCAGAAAGTGCTACCATTTTCAGCACAAATAAAACAGTAGAAGCATAATTAATAGAGAAGAAAACTTGGAAATTTTAGGTAACTTCCTATGGGGCCAAACTACTGAGGTCATTGGTCCCTAGGCTTACACACTACTTAATCTAACTTAAACTATCTTACACTAAGGACAACACACACACATACCCATGCCCTAGGGAGGACTCGAACCTCCGACAGAGGGAGCCGCGCGAACCGTGGCGAGGCGCCCGAGACCACGCGGCCTTAATAAAGAAACTCGAACGTAACTTTAAGCGGTTAATTTGTATCTGAAGCAAAGAGATCGTTGCTCTGTGTAAACAGTAACTGGTTAATGGCAGTTACATAATTAGTCAGGGAAATTCTTGTGGAGAATGTTTACTGTTATTTACTATTTACTGTTACTTAATATTTACTGTTATTTACGTAACTTCGTGTGTCAGTGTTAAACTCTGCGACTAATTATTATTTTTTCGATAGTTTTCTGAAATAATGTTTTATATCTCTCTTCCGTCAGCATGAAAGTTAAATGATTGCAGTCTTATAGCTACTAAGACGTCGATCACGCTCCAAGCGAATACAGAGTGTAAAGTGTCTAATGTTCCACGTGGATCACATTCAAATACCTACTGCTGCTACTTTCACAGACTCGTTATGACAAACTTCAGGATACCATGGTTGCGATTGAGCAGCGACAACGGCGGCAGCTAAAAGCTTTTAAACTGTGACAACGCAGATGTGTGTATATAGTTACTTGCCACATGCGAAAGTTGGCAAATTGTATCGCTAGAGCTAACTTCGTAGCCAAGTTTCCAAAGACGACGACGGAATGTCTGATTGTCTCTCTGTTACAGGTGTGCGAATATTTTTTTTTTAACTTTTAAACATTGCTATATGAGATACTGATTTACATTAAGAACGCTTAGTGCTATTGTTCGACGAGCAGGCATAACATAGAATGAGAACATTGAGGCTATCGAGGAACTGTAGTGACAAGATAGGACCCTCCCGCCGGAGGTTAGAGTCCTCCCTCGGACGTGTGTGTGTGTGTGTGTGTGTGTGTGTGTGTGTGTGTGTGTGTGCGTGTGTGTGTGTGTTGTTCTTAGCATAAGCTAGTTTAAGGTAGTTTAAGTAGTGTGTAAGTCTAGGGACCGATGAGCTAAGCAGTTTGATCCCTTAGGAATTCTCTTTTTTTACAATATAGTATGTTCCTTGAAGGTTACGCTGGAATGAGAACGCGAGGGAGGACAACGAATAGTCTGTGGCAAGCAACAGTAGTGGGTAGGTGGGTGGCCGTGTTGGTGCGCCGCCGTAGTCTTCGTCAGAACAAGTGCATCACTTAAAATAACTTGGCATATGTTACAGTTTGCCAGTGCACACTAAAATTAATATATGATATGTGATGCAATAAAGCCAGCAAGCGGAACTGTCATCTGGCAATGTAGACAGGATGGTTTCAGGTATGTTTTACTGCCAGAACCAGTAAAGAAAAGCTAATTTCAAGATATTTTCGATAACTGTGTTCACTGCAACCAACGGGTCTCAGGAGAGATGAAGTAGGACAGAGCAATGTCTTACAGCCAACAACAGAAAATGAAAGCTGATAGAATTCGCAGCTTAAAAAGACCAAAATTACACAAGATTCTATAAGCGCGAAGAGCTGTTGTGGAGTGCCTTAAAGTGCAGCCGTTGGTGAGGAGGGGTGTATTTCATTGTAAAATACAACGTGTACCCTGTACCATGTCGTAACAACAATTCAGCTAAACGTTCATGTACAACAAATTGGTTCAAATGGCTCTGAGCACTACGGGACTTAACTTCTGAGGTCATCAGTCCCCTAGACTTAGAACTACTTAAACCTAACTAACCTAAGGACATCACACACATCCATGCCCGAGGCAGGATTCGAACCAGCCACCGTAGCGGTCGCGTGGTTCCAGACTTTAGCACCTAGAACCGCTCGGCCACCCCGGCCGGCTCATGTACAACAGATGGGAGAACAGAGCATTAATATTTTCACAAGACAGAAAAGTTAGTCAATGTTCGCAACAAGTACACTCGTTCCTTATTGTCAGGCAACAATCGCTGTGGGGGTAAGAACCACCCACTTATCATAGATGAGAAGGTACGACGTCATAACACCGAGATAGGTGAGAAACGACCGTGTTGTGCATGACATTTAAATTTATTACTTCTTCGCTACTAAGTCTAGCCGCAACCCGTTTTGCAAACAGTACCTACATTTGTCGCTGAATGTACGTACACAGATATATCATTGTAGGACACATAGTTAAAGAGAGATAACGTCATGAACAGTGAGATGCTTGAAAAAATGCCTCATCATGTGTCAAGTTGGAGCACATTTAATGTTTACTACGAAGACACTCCCACAATCCATTCAGCTGAAGGAAATCCCTGACACCTGGCAGCGCTTTTGAAAGCTGTTAACTGCGAAGCGCAAACGACTGTAGGCGAGAACAATAGTCGTTTATAGACCTATGAAGAGAGATTGCCATGGAGACGTGAATCACCTGCGCCCAGAATACAGAAACAGTCGGGATCATCTCACGTAGCGTCTATTGAGGGAGTACGAACTAGGTTTCGTTTCTCTTAGAAAATTGGCAAAATGAATACTCGGGCAGTGCGGAGTTTGTCAGCTAGTATTTGATAATAGAAAATACTTTCATCTAATGAAGATACCCAGATACAAGAAACTGGAATGAAATTATAAATTTATTTCCCGACTCCACAGTGATAGGGCACTTACAGCCTTGTAAACGGTGTAACACATTGTTAAAGGTATGGTCATACACAACCACATCATATCGTTTGAATCTGCCTTAGAACTCACGGGACAAATAAGGAATTGGTATTAGGTGCCAAAGTCTTTCAGACGAAAAGAAGTTAAGGTAACGATGGCAAATGTTAAACTTGTTGAACAGAACATACACATGCTACCGATAAATATTTTTTGTAATACATAACAGATGATTGAAGTCTGAGATTTATTCTTTGGACGTAATATTAAAGTTCTGCAATCATATAGAGAATATATCAAACTTCTTGGTAAAGTGCTAATTGTTTTTCGTGTAGCTTGTTTGGACTTAAACTATGGTGAAATTCCTCCTAACACTTGACGTGGCACCCAGTTGTTCGGAGGTACTGTCGATGCAAGTACTCAGGGATGTGTGTGTGTGTGTGTGTGTGTGTGTGTGTGTGTATGGTGGGGCGGGGGGGGGGGGGGGGCGGCGTCTCACTTTAGAGGTAATGCAGGCGCTGAATCATTCATATAAACTAGCGTAAAGAAATCTTGTAGCATTGAGCAAGTGGAATTGGGTGCCATGATAGGAATTCCTGATCACTATCGCCATGACGACAGTAGCAGCATTTTTCAGTGTCATGTTCAACCACTCTACAGCGTCGATAAAGAAGCGGATAGGAGCGTGATTCTCTTCGTCCATAAACGCAATATTCATGGACTTCCGCGAAAACAGGAACTACACTGGAAAGAAACTGGCAAACCTGCCTAATATCGCATAGGGCCCCCACGAGCACGCAGAAGTGCCGCAACACACGTAGCATGGGCTCGACTAATGTCTGAAGGAGCGTTGGAGGGAATTGATAACCATGAGTCCTGCGGGGCTGTCCATAAATCCGTAAGAGTTCGAGGGGGATGGCGATTTCTGAACAGCACGCTGCAAGATATTCCAGATATGCTCATTAATGTTCATGTTAGGGGAGTTTGGTGATCAGCGGAAGTATTTAACCTCAGTAGAGTGTTCCTGGAGCCACTATGTAGCAATTGTGGGCGTGCGGGATGTCGCATTGTCCTGCTGGAATCGCCCAAGTCCGTCGGAATGCACAATGGACATGAATGGATGCAGGTGATAAGACAGGATGCTTACGTACGTTTCACCTGTCAGTCGTATCTAGACGTATCAGGGGACCCATATCACTCCAACTGCACACGCCCCACACCATTACAGAGCCTCCACCAGCTTGAAGAGTCCTCTGCTGACATGTCGGGTCCATGGATTCATGAGGTTGTCTCCATATCCGTACACGTCCATCCGCTCGATGTAGTTTGAAACAAGACTCGTCCGACCAGGCAACATGTTTCCAGTCATCAGCAGTCCAATGTCGGTGTTGACGGGCCCAGGCGAGCTTTGTGTCGTGCAGTCTTAAAGGGTACACGAGTGGCCTTCGGCTCTGAAAGCTCATATCGTTGATGTTTCGTTGAATGGTTCGCACGCTGACACTTGTTGATGGCCCAGCACTGAAATTTGCAGCAGTTTGCAGAGGGTGTATACTTCTGTTAAGTTGAACTTTCGATTCAAATCGTCGTTGGGCCCGTTCTTGAAGGATCTTCCAGCCGCAGCGTTGTCGGCTTCGCTGCCTTGGAGATGCTATGTTCCATCGCTCGTGCGGCGGCTATAACACTACGTTCAAACTCACTTAAATCTTGATTAACCTGCCATTGTAGCAGCAGTAACAGATATAACAACTGCGACAAACATTTGTTGTCTGATATAGGCGTTGCCGACCGCAGCTCCGTATTCAACTTGTTTACATATCGCTGTATTTGAATACGCGTGCCTATACCAGTTTCTTTGGCGCTTCAGTGAAATTTTGTACTATTTCCCTCAGCGGAACGATACCAATAGAGGAATGTTCCTCGGATATTCCAGTCTGTTAGTTATGGGCGGGTAAGGTGTCCATGCAGGGTGGAAGGGGGCATACTACTAAAAGCTTTTATTCGTCTACGTATATCATTGCTTGAATTGTTTTCGGACAATAAATTAGCACAAAAAGAGCGGGACACTTCTCAGATGTTCGCTTGATGACTAGCCGGTTTTAGAGAGCATTCCAGGCCATTCACATACAGTACGACGACAGGAAGTTCAGGAAGGCAAGGGAAAAATGAAAAGAAAAAGGTAACAGGTACACTGGTTTTCCTGACCGTAGTCTGAAACCAACTGAAAGACGCAGAATTCCTCCCATTTACGCGCTCTCTTGGCTATAGTCTGCAGATTTTTGTTCACAGCCCTAGTTGTAAATACTGATAATAGTGTGTGTGTGTGTGTGTGTGTGTGTGTGTGTGTGTGTGTGTGTTTTGAGTAGATTACCTACGGAACACGTACACGATTGCTCAACTGTTTCTCTGAATCATGTCAGCCAGCCCGTTGATTTCTCGTTGGAGGCAACTTTTGACCATCAAAAGCTAACATTACCTCTAAATAGCATTGGCACATGGTACGCGTTGGTGAAACTTGGCTCTGAGGTGTCACTACGCTAATGCAACAGTGATGTGAATGGAATGCGATATAAACTTCCTCAGCGACTGTTGTCTTTATTGGCTTGGTAACTGTTGCTCACGGGCGGAGAAAGCGGAAACTTCTGCCACAAAACGAACGTTTTTGCGCGACTGTAGTTCTTCTCTTCTGCTAACTTCGGTTAATGTTGGCGTGTTGATCAGCATGGTTGTCAGAAACGTTTTTATGCGGTTTTTTGCATATCTTCCTGATACTGTGACACCTCACAAAGTATGCTTGTAGTATTTTTCTGTGAAATCATTTGAACGTTTTGGCAGTAAGTATAAATTTTTAATGCAAAAACTGATTTAACTTATATTCGTACGTAGTACGTTATATAATAGATTTTAGATTTAATGTCTACTGCTAGCGTCGAAAACGAGTGCTTCGTTAAATAAAATTGGTAATAATTTTGTACTTCTGCAAACTTAGTCAGCTGTGTCAAGTTGTTCTTGTGTCAGAGACGAATTCAAAAGTGCTGTGTGGGGATGGGCACCGACCAGCAAACGAAGTTATCATTCACGGAACAACGCTGTTACCTGTTGTGGATCAATACAGTCGATGGTGCGGGCGGATCTCTCCGGCTGAGTTATCTTCGCCGCTCCCCAGTGGAGCTTTGCCGTCCTTCGATCCGGTGAGAAATGACCGTTCGGCTGCCGTAGGTTGCTGCCTGAAAGAAATGTCAATGGAGGAGAAAGCACCGGAGACCTGGGCGGGCCGGTCGGCCCAGTCCGGCACTCCATCTCCACCGGGGGCTTGTCTTGTCGGACGTCAACGCTGCGAGTCCCCTCCACCTCACGACGTGGCCCGGTTTACACTCGTTCGGCGGGCAACCTCGTGTGGCTCATTTCGCCATTGCGATCCAAATGGCGTATCAGGGTTCGGGAACTTTTCTAGCGGAGTGTTCTGTATTGTTTTTTGTACAGTGGCTGTTACTCGAGTTTCTGGAAAGGGCTTTAGTCGGCTGATTCGCCGGCGTATTAATAGCCGCGGCGGTCGGCCATGCAACAGCTCTTTAAACACGTCATCGCACGATGCTCGTTTAGATGGCGGCTAGTGCTTATCGCCTCGCATGTCCCACGCTCGTAACTTCGGAGACCTGGCTGGCGGCAGCGGGCGGCGTTCTTTACCTGCTCTGCCGTGCTCCCTACATGTCGCATGTTGCTCTATTTGCTCTTCTGCGATGGTCCCAAAAGATACCGTGAGGAGGACGTTGTCATAGGAATGGGCACGTACCCCTAGATGGAGTTCCTAGAAAGTCGGGTTATATGGCCATACAATGAATAAAACAGAAGATACGCAAGCAAAACATCTTTATGCACAGAATGAGATTTTCACTCTGCAGCGGAGTGTGCGCTGATATGAAACTTACTGGCAGATTAAAACTGTGTGCCGGACCGAGACTCGAACGCGGGACCTTTGCCTTTCGCGGGCAAGTGCTCTACCAACTGAGTCACCCAAGCACAACTCACGCCCCCGTCCTCACAGCTTTACTTCTGCCAGTACCTCGTCTCCTACCTTCCAAACTTTACAGAAGCTCTCCTGCGAACCGTGCAGAACAGGAGAGCTTCTGTAAAGTTTGGAAGGTAGGAGACGAGGTACTGGCAGAAGTAAAGCTGTGAGGACGGGGCGTGAGTCGTGCTTGGGTAGCTCAGTTGGTAGAGCACTTTCCCGCGAAAGGCAAAGGTCCCGAGTTCGAGTCTCGGTCCGGCACACAGTTTTAATCTGCCAGGAAGTTTCATCTTTATGCACGTTCAGAGGAATTATACCAGGTGTACCGGTATGAAATGAGCGTTTTTTTTCTTTTTTTTGTGAAAATGAAACACTAATTTTGAATTGAAAAGTAAAAACATTTTGTTCAAAGTACTGACCATTGCTTTCTATACATTTTGACCACCTTTCTGGCAATTTATGGACACCACGCCAATAGAAATGTTCGTCTTTTGAAGCAAATCAATCAGACACCCAATTTTTCTACTTCTTCGTAGGAATCGAAGTGTTCCTCAGCCAATGCGTGTCCCATTGATGAAAACAAATGGTAGTCGGAAGGGGCCAAGTCTGGTGAATACGGCGGGTGGGGTAGGAGCTCCCAGCCAAGTGTTTTGATTGTATCCTGAGCTAGTTTTGCTTTGTGTGCAGGTGCATTGTCGTGTAAAAAAAATTAATTTGCCATGTCTTCTGGCCTATTCCGGCCCATTTTGGTCTTTTTTCGATCAATGCATAGTTCAAATTGATCATTTGTTGTCTGCAGCGATTAGTATTCACAGTTTCACCGAGTTGTAGAAGCTCATGATACACCACACCTTTCTGAACCCACCAAACACAGAACATTGTCTTCTTGCCGAATCAATCCGGTTTTGCAGCCGATGTTGATGGTTGTCCCAGATTAACCCATGATTTTCCCATTTAGGATTCTTAAAATAAATCCATTTTTCATCGCCAGTAACAACTCGACGCAAAATTGACTTTCTATCATGTCTTTCAAGCAAAACTTGACATGGTTGGCCGGCCGAAGTGGCCGTGCGGTTAAAGGCGCTGCAGTCTGGAACCGCAAGACCGCTACGGTCGCAGGTTCGAATCCTGCCTCGGGCATGAATGTTTGTGATGTCCTTAGGTTAGTTAGGTTTAACTAGTTCTAAGTTCTAGGGGACTAATGACCTCAGCAGTTGAGTCCCATAGTGCTCAGAGCCATTTTTGACAAATGGTTTTTCGGTTTTCCATCGGTCTTTCATTCATTTCCTGTGGCACACACACTTTTGGATCTTTCCCATAGCTTTCAAACCGTCAGAAACTGTTTGTTGTGCAACATTTAGCATTGCTGCCACTTGCATCTGACTCAAAGTATCATCATCATCCAATATTGCTTGCAATTCGGTGTCTTCGAACTTTTTTGGTGGTCTTCCACATTCTTCATTTATTACATCAAAATCATTATTTCTGAACCGTTGAAACCATCTTTTGCATGTTGCTTATGATAGAGCATGATCACCATGTGCCTCGACAAGCACTCGATGCGACTCTGCAGCACTTTTTTTTTTTTTCAAATGAAAACAAAAAATTAATGCTTTCCGCAAATCATCACTTTCTGGTACAAAATTCGACATTGTTAACACGATGAAAACATACGATGTTGTTTGTTCCATGACATGATGTATACTAAATATCTTTGACAGATATCATACCAACCAAACAAAAAAAAAATTAAGGCTCGTTCACAACAAATGTTCCCAATCGACACATTTGTATGTTAACGCTCATTTCATATCGGTACACCTGGCATTCATCCCATTACATTTTTGGGAACATCTATAAAGCTCGTGACGTCTTTTTGAATTGATCGAATCGTTGACAGCACATGACTTCAGGGTTTCTTTTTCTCATCAGTCTTCTGTCTGGTTTAGTGCCGCCCGCCACGACTCCATCTCCTGTACCACATTCTTCATTCGAGAGTAGCACTTGCATCCTCACTTATTTGGTTATGTATTCAGATCTCTGTTTCCGCTGCATTTTTACTGTACACAGCTTCGCCGATTCTGCGGAGGACCTCCGACTTTTTTATTTTATTTTATCAGGGCATCTAATTTCCAATGGCCCCACATATCAAACGCTTTTATTCTCTTCATTCACTGTATTCCCACAGTCCGTGTTTCACTACCATACAATGATGTATTCCAAACGTACATTATCAGAAATTTATTCTTCAAATTGAGGCCAATGTGTGATACTAATAGACCATTTTTGCCGGGTCTGCCCGCTTGGGCTGTGCTAGTCTACTATTTTTGTTCTCCCTGCCTCGTCCGTCATGAATTATGTTGTGACCAAGGTAAAAGAATTTCTTAACTTTGCCTGCTTCGTGACCACCAACTTTCAAGTTAAGTTCGCAGCTAGTCTCGTTTCTGCTACTCCTCATTACTTTACTCTTTCTTCGTTTATTCTCAGTCCATAGTGTGTGTTCATTCCATTGTAAAGGTCCTGCAATTCTTCCTCACTTTCGCCGTGGGTTGCATTATCATCAGCGAGTCTTACCACTGGTATCCTTTCACCTTCAATTTTAAACTCCCTTACGACATTGCTTCTTCAGTGTATAGATTGGACAGTAGGGATAAAACACTGCATCCCCGTCTTACGCCCTTTTTATTCCGAGCACTTCTTACTTGATCCTACATCCTTTTTGCTATTTCTTGGTTCTTGTACATTTTGCATGTTACCCGTCGTTCCCTGTAGCTTAGTCATATTTTCCTGATAATTTCGAACTTCTTGCAACATGTTACATTGTCAAACCTGTTTGCAGATCAACAAATTCAACGAACATCTCTTGATTTTTCAGATGTCTTGCTTCCATTATCAAGTGTAGCACAAAACTGACTCTGTAGTGTCTTTAGTTTTCCTTTAGCCAAACTGATCTTCCGCCAACAGTTCCTCTATTTTCTTTTTCGTTCTTCCATATATTGTTCTTATCAACAACTTGGTGCATGAGATGTTAAGCTGATCGTGCGATAGTTTTCACAGTTATCTTGTCTTGAAAATTTGTGTAGGTAACTAGCTACAGCTACGAGATGTTCATAGAAAATAGTTTTTATTGGTCATAAGCTGCATATATTAAATTTATTCTTGGCTTGTTTCGGTTATTTCAACCATCATCGACTGTAAAGAAAAGTGATAGTATCTGTTGGTTTAAAAACGCATATTTCTTACAGAAGACACTTTAGTACACAAAAGCAACAATAATAAAACCTGGAATGTGACAAAACCAAATTCTGACAATATCTTGAAAATCAGGTAAGTCGCATATACACTCCTGTCAGTTTACTGTTAACTGTCAGGAATATATATATCGCTTGGACTACAAATAAAGAAAAGTGTTACCATCTGTTGGCTGAAGTAAAAACTGTACGAAAAACACAGAAAATTCTTGGGAAACCACCAACAAATCCGTTAGCAATAAAGTATATAATATTTACAGCATGGTAGCAGATGTCGAATTCCTCACTCAAATTTCTCTCTGATATAAACGACATGCCTCAAATAACATATTATGGGCCAAGATGTGGACTGGTCTACTACCTCTCCGGACGTAGGTCATATCCTATGTACCTAATATCTGAATAGAATCGGTAAAAGGGTGATGACAAGCTGTTAGTGTGGCGACATGGGCACACCGGATCATGTCCTACAGGAAAGTCTCCAAGATGAAGATAAAGCAGTGAGTGCTAGACAGGCTTTGAGAGGTTAAACTGTTTACAACGACATGCCTCAAATAACATATTATGGGCCAAGATGTGGACTGGTCTACTACCTCTCCGGACGTAGGTCATATCCTATGTACCTAATATCTGAATAGAATCGGTAAAAGGGTGATGACAAGCTGTTAGTGTGGCGACATGGGCACACCGGATCATGTCCTACAGGAAAGTCTCCAAGATGAAGATAAAGCAGTGAGTGCTAGACAGGCTTTGAGAGGTTAAACTGTTTACAACTAGAGTGAAAGCTGACTTTGGTGCTCTGAATCGTCTAGCTATTTCTGTCTCAGAATAGGAGAATAAGCAAGAAGCAAATATTATCAAGACACCACAGCTCAGGCGAGAACGCGGTCCGATAGCTCTACGATCGCTTGGCTCGGGAAAGGTAGAATGGAGTGAAATCACCAATGCGGACAGGAAAAAACTGAAAAGAATCAATGAAAGATAAAGGATGCGCTCCTCGCCTTGCAACTTGGGGCAGCAAGATATTCCTGGAATTGACAGCGTGGCGGAGCTGGTGCTGATGGTACAGACAAACCAGATACATTCCGATAGTACTAGAGTGAGTGAGTGAGTGAGTGAGTCCATCTCATAATGGAGGGAAGAAAAACAGTAAAGCTGCACAATGTAGTACAAAGCATAACTGTTCTCTTATGACCAGGAACCCTATCATCATCATAAGTAATCGTAGTAGAAGTATTAGATGTAGTAACATAAGACTGTACTTGCTGTCGAAGAATCAAGGTGGTCGTATTACTAGTAAGCCCTTTTTACTCTTGTAATAGTTTTGTTGTTCGTTGTTGTAGTATGTGCTGTTGTTATAGCATTAATAGTGGTATGTGATGAAGATAAAAGAGTCGAAATAGGCTGCAATAAAGAAAGCTGCAACTGTTTTTCCATCATGCTAAGGGAACACTCGACTGAGTGTGGATAAAGATACTCAGAATTACTACATTTACAGTGTACGTGTAGGTAGCGGTCGAGCATCGAGGCTTCATAGCGCAGCTCGACTGCACTAATTTTCGACGCAAAAACAGGGGACGCTATCAGATTTGGAGACTCTGGAAACTGATTCCGGTGAAGACACTGTGCGGGACAGTTTACATACAAAGCATTCAGCACCAAAGGAGATCTCCTTGAGGCACTGACGAAGGGGGTAAATATAAGAAACGTGCCCACCCGCAACCTTTAGAACCTTGAAGCCAACAAAAGACTGAAACATTCAGGTCTGTCATGAAAGACAATTCTGTAATTTATGCAGATATTTGCAATCTGTTGAATCAGTTGGGCGAAGCTTGGAAATCTCTAAATACCCAGAACACGTGTAACTGTTTATATTAGAAGCCACTGTGGACATGAAAAGCATCACACGGTAAGGGAAAAAACCCTATAATTTATATTGTGCATTGTCTCCCACCTCTCGTGTCGCAGTATAATAGTTCCTTGCGCTTCCATGCTGACAGAAAGGAGTGTATGCGGTTCACCAGCCACACTGAGTTTGCGACCCTCCAGTTATAGCCAGTATTGTTGTGTGATGAGCAAATTGGAGGCCAGAAGAATGAATTCGACGGAGTGCTCGAGTGCCTTCCATTCCTTGATAGTATCTTCCATTCCATAGTTTAGTATGCATCTCACATGAAGTTGCAAGACTCTGATTCGTCCTTCATTTGAAACGCCGTAGTACATATTTCTGAACACTATTATGTTATTGTAACAGTATTTGCCTTTGTCAGAGCGCAGATACGTAGCGATTTTGGACATATATCAGTACTTCGTAGAAAAGAATCCACGTGGGGAAATGGTTAGAAGTAATCAACGCAGATTCAGTATATAAAGTATAGGTCACACCAAGCAGGCTGAGGAGCGATGTATGAACAGGGCTCCATCGTGTTGAAAGATGCAATCGCCATCCCCGAATTGCTCTTCAACAATGGGAAGCAAGAAGGTGCTTCGTTAATGTAGGCCTGTGCTGTGATAGTGCCACGCAAAACAACAAGGGGTGCAAGCCCCTCCATGAAAAACACGACACACCATAACACCACCGCCTCCGAATTTTATTGTTGGCACGCTGGCATATGACGTTCACCGGTAATTCGCCACAGCCACACAGTGCCATCGGATCGCCACATCGTGTACAGTGATTCGTCACTCCACACAACGTTATTCCACTGTTCAATCGTCCAATGATTACCCTCCTTACACCAAGCGAGGCGTCGTTTGGCATTTACCGGCGTGATGTGTGGCTTACGAGCAGCCGCTCGACCATTAAATCCAAGTTTTCTCACCTCCCGCCTAACTGTCATAGTACTTTCTGCGGATCCTGATGCAGTTTGGATTTCCTGTGTGATGGTCTGGATGGACGTCTGCCTGTTGCACATTACGATCCTCTTCATCAGTCAGCGGTCTCTGTCAGTCAACAGACGAGGTCGGCCTGTACGCTTTTGTGCTGTACGTGTCCCTTCACGTTACCACTTCACTATCTCATCGGAAACAGTGGACCTAGATATGTTTAGGAGTGTGGAAATCTCGCGTAGAGACGTTTGACGCAAGTGCCACCCAATCACCTGACCACGTCCGAAGTCCGTGAGTTCAGCGGAACGCCCCGTTCTGCTCTCTCACGATGTCTAATGACTACTGATGTCGCTGATATGGAGTACGTGGTAGTAGGCGGCATCACAATGTACATAATATGAGAAACGTGTTTTTTGGGGATGTCGGGATACTTTCGATCACACAGTGTTGAAACTGCAATCAACCAAGGCGACAGGGCCTTGCGTTCGTAGAAGAGAAGGGCTATCCGCACAGCGGCTAGCACCTTCTCCACCGGCGATCGTGACAATCCGTGGCGATAACTGAATAAAATAACCTTTGCAGGTCGTTCCGGCTACGACCCGTCAGCGTACAAAATCACGTTTGCTGTAGAAGGGGTGGCCTAATGGCAGGCGCCCAGCGCCTATAACGTCTCCGCTCTGTGGCGTCTTTAAATGATGTTTCCAGACTGTGGTTCCTATCCTCGATTTGTTCCTCAAAACATCGCCTATAACCCATCGAAGTTTTTCGCAGCACTTCTGGGAGATCCTATATTCTACTTTCAGATGACAATCTTGGGGTCCAGACCGAAGCGGCCAGCAGTGTTCCGGATCGATAAACCCCGTCTCGATTGACAACGGCCCCGCCACGTCGAATTCCAACACATGCTGGTGGACGTTTCTGTTTCTTGTTGAAGGCATAGCACCAATTTATCACAGAGAACCATCATAATGATGCTATTTCTGAATGAGAAATGGTTTACTTTATTGTTCTTCATGCGCAAAATGTAGCTGTTGTTACTCCTAACGGCTTTGTACGGTTGCGCTGAAATGTTGATCGGTTGCAGAACCAAACCTGTAGTACACTTTGTGGTGATACGTCATTTGTTGCTTTGCCGCTTTGATTGTGCTGTAAATTAAATGACCAGCGGTGTAGTCAAAGGGACTTCGCGGCTAATCAGGTGTAGCACAGATGGGCTATCATTCTTGCGGTAACTTTTATGTTGCTGAAGATGTTTTTAAAAAATTGATTCAAGGTTCGAGTTTCTGGTTTTAGCGTTTTCCTAATTAGATGTTACATGTCAGACTATTGATTAAACAACTACACTACTGGCCACTAAAATTGATACAATAAGAGGATATGCAGATGATACACGGGTATTCATTGGACATATATATTATACTAGAACTGACATGTGATTACATTTTCACGCAATTTGGGTGCATAGATCCTGAGAAATCAGTACTCCGAACAACCACCTCTGGCCGTAATAACGGCCTTGATACGCCCGGGCATTGAGTCAAACAGAGCTTGGATGGCGTGTACAGGAACAGCTGCCCGTGCAGCTTCAACACGATACCATAGTTCATCAAGAGTAGTGACTGGCGTATTGTGACGAGCTAGTTGCTCGGCCACCATTGACCAGACGTTTTCAGTTGGTGAGAGATCAGGAGAATGTGCTAGCCGGGGCAGCAGTAGAACATTTTCTGTATCCAGAAAGGGCCGTAAAGAACCTACTACAAAATGCGGTCGTGCATTATCCTGCTGAAATGTAGGGTTTCGCAGGGATCGAATGAAGGGTAGAGCCACGGGTCGTAACACATCTGAAACGCAACGTCCACTGTTCAAAGTGCCATCAATGCGAACAAGAGGTGTCCGAGACGTGTAACCAATGGCACCCCATACCATCACGCCGGGTGATACTCCAGTATGGCGATGACGAATACACGCTTCCAATGTGCGTTCAACGCTATGTCGCCAAACACGGATACGACCATCACGATGCTGTAAACAGAAGCTGGATTCATCCGAGAAAATGACGTTTTGCCATTCGTGCAGCCAGGTTCGTCGTTGAGTACACCATCGCAGGCGCTCCTGTCCGTGATGCAGCGTCAAGGGTAACCGCAGCCGTGATCTTCGAGCTGATAGTCCATGCTACTGCAAACGTCGTCGAACTGTTCGTGCAGATGGTCGTTGTCTTGCAAATATCCCTATCTGTTGACTCAGGGATCCAGGCGTGGCTGCACGATCCGTTACAGCCATGCGGATAAGATGCCTGTCATCTCGACTGCTAGTGATACGAGGTCGTTGGAATCCAGCACGGCGTCCCGTATGACCCTCCTGAAGCCACCGATTCCATATTCTGCTAACAGTCATTGGATCTCGACCAACGCGAGCAGCAATGTCGGTATACGATAAACCGCAATCGCCATAGGCTACAATCCGACCTTTATCAAAGTCGGAAACGTGATGGCACGCATTTCTCCTGGTTACACGAGACATCACAACAACGTTTCACCAGGCAACGCCGGTCAACTGCTGTTTATGTATGAGAAATCGGTTGGAAACTTTCCTCATGTCAGCACGTTGTAGGTGTCGCCACCGGCGCCAACCTTGTGTGAATGCTCTGAAAAGCTAATCATTTGCATATCACAGCATCTTTTTCCTGTCGGTTAAATTTCGCGTCTGTAGTACGTCATCTTCGTGGTGTAGCAATTTTAATGGCCAGTAGTGTAGTTCTCTAATATTTCCGGAGTCCTGTTACAGGTAAACGCCCCCACTGTTTAATTTTTTGGTCCTAGTTTGTCTTCATTCGGAAAAGCCCACAGTACCAAAAGAATCATGTCGGAAGGGTCAAAGGTCGCGGAGACCTATGTCGGCTGCATTGGTGATTGCAGGTCGTAACTGCTGTCCTCTGTATCTGACAGTAACTAGGCTCGCGTCGCAAATACAGTTAATGTGTCCGAAGTGAGATGGGAGGGAGGGGGGGGGATGCGAGACGGCGCGTGTGTGTCGACGGAGAAGCGCCGGAGCAAGCAGAAATGCCGGGATGAGCCGCGGCGGGCGCCGATGAGCGGCGCTGCTCAGCTGCGATCAATACAGGTGGGCGACAGGCGAGCCGAGGTGGCGGTCGGCGCCTGCTGCGCCGCGCCAGATAACAGGCCGCGCGCAGCCGCCACCTGTCGTGCCGCGCCGCGCTGCCTAGCGGACAGCCGCCCCTCTCCTGTCCATCGGCGGTCGCTCCTATTACGTTCTGCTCCTCAAAAGTCTGTTCGTGGTGCTAATACGAGGGGCAGTCAGTAAAGCAGCACATTTTGTCTCGACCAGTTTCGGTTGAGAAAAATGCGGAATATCTCAACTTCAGCCCCGATAGTTTCGTGAAGTACCTATAGGTGACGGTGCTATACGTAACAGAGATGCGTTCCAACCAGAGAGCTGTCATTGAGTTCTTTTGGCGGGAAACGAGAGCAACGTATTTATTCGTAGGCGCTTGCAGAGTATCTCTGGAGGTATGGCAGTGCCTCAGAAGCACGTTGATTCTTTAGGCGAGCCGTCTGCCATCATCGCAACAAGGTTACAAAAACCTGTCCGACCTCCCGCGTGTCGGCGGGCCGTACGCAACTAAGACTCCTGCAGTGTTGGAACGGGCGGACACTCTCATTCGAGGTGATCGACGGATCACAAACAAACACCTCGCTGCACAAATGGACGTCTCTGTCTGTAGTGTTGACACACTCGTTCACCGCTTGAGGTAGTCATTGCATCCACTTGGTTGGCTCTGAGCACTATGGGACTTAACTCCTGAGGTCATCAGTCCCCTAGAACTTACAGCTACTTAAACCTAACTAACCTAGTGTGCCGCGCGGGATTAGCCGAGCGGTCTTGGCGCTGCAGTCAAGGACTGTGCGGCTGATCCCGGCGGAGGTTCGAGTCCTCCCTCGGGCATGGATGTGTGTGTTTGTCCTGAGGATAATATAGGTTATGTAGTGTGTAAACTTAGGGACTGATGAGCTTAGCAGTTAAGTCCCGTAAGATATCATACACATTTGAACACTTGAACTAACCTAGTGACATCACACATATCCATGCCCGAGGCAGGATTCGAACCTGCGACCGTAATGGTCGCGCGGTTCCAGACTGTAGCGCCTAGAACCGCTCGGCCACCCCGACCGGCCATCCACTGGGTTTCTCGCCGCCTAGTAGAAGAGCATAAAGAGCAATGAAGGAACATTGCTTTGCGGAACTGCTGGCTCGTTACGACGCTGATCGTGACAATTTTTTATCGAAGGACGATGAAACATAGTTCGAATCAAAAACGGAATGACAATCCCATGAGTGATACCACAGCACCTCCCGTACCCACAGCATGTAAAGTCGTGGCGACTGTCTGCTGGCACTCTGGAGCGGTTATTCTATTTCATGTCCTTCCTCGTGGTACAACGATGAACTGATGCCTATTATGCTACCTTCAGGAAATTGAAGAAACGACTGCTGCGTGTTCGTCGCCACAAAAATCCGAACGAACTTATCCTTCTTTATGATAACGCAAGGCCTCACACAAGCCGGTACTCCCGAGGGGAGCTCATTTACCTTCATTGGGCTGTTCTTTCTCATAGATCCTACAGCAACTTCTGGCTTCCACCTGTTTGACCCAGTGAAGGAAGTAGTACGTGGATGACGGGGAGGTTATTCGTGCAGCAAGACGTGAGCTCCGTCATCGACCAGTAGAGTGGCACCATGCGGGCATATAGGCCCTTACAGCGAGGTGGCATCGCAGTTAACGAACATTATGTTGAAAAATAAGGTTTTATACACAAAAGAATGGAGAATAATATGGTGTATTGGAATCCCGAATAAAACCAACCTGCTTTCAGAAAAAAAAGGTGCATTATTTGTTGAACGCCATTCGGATGTAGGATATTGAAGCTTATACATTTTATTTGGTTGAATCTACTGTCTTAAAATTAAATTGAATAGGCACAAGCATTACGCGTCCTTCTACTCTCTTAGTAAGTACACAGTACAGTAAATTAGTCACTCCAAGGAGATATCACTCTAATATACTGCAACAATACCTTTAACCTTGATAATGGCTTACATTCAGTGGCAGTGTGGCTACAACATACTTCTAGTATTCCATACCCAGATGAAGCCACTCATTAATGAGTAGATCCTGTAGAGCAACTAAATTTTTCATATCAGCCATGTTGTTTGATTGGACACACACACACACACACACACACACACACACACACACACACACACACACACACATACAGAGAGAGAGAGAGAGAGAGAGAGAGAGAGAGAGAGAGTGTTCGGGGCGCTCAGGAGTGAGGTTATTAGTACCCTTGTTGGCGTAGAGCCTCAGTGAGCGCACAGGATTTGCCTACCGACGTTACCAGTCAATGACGAGTCCTCTAGAAATGTGGAAACCGGTTTTCAATCAACAATGTATGTGAGCATTGACGACAATCTCTGTCGTCTACCAAACTGTGGTGATGTGTGTTGCTACGTTTCGCATACTGCTCCAAATAACAACAGATATTTTCTAAGGAATTAATGTCAGGTGATTTAGTGGGCCAGTGGAGGTGTGTTAGTGCCTGAATGTTTGTCAAACGACGAACATAAGCGTGCAGGCCTGTGAACACGATGCTGTCATCTTGGAAAAAAGCAGTGTGTGCATCATACTCGTGATGAAAATGTAGAAACATGTGGTCACCAAGAAAGCTGGTATAAACATTGGGGTTAATGTAATGGTAATGTGAACGAGTTGGCCCTCGTCATAGCACTAAAAACATACCCAAACGCTCACAGAAGCACCTTCTACCTGAACTACGGGTGATAGTCCACTGATTGTAAACATAGTTGACTGTCCACATCGGTACACCAACAAACTGGGCAACTGCATTTATGGTGTGATTATGGCCATATCCAAACACAGGAGAGTCTCTCTGTGATTCAGTCACGTCCCCACGTCGATCCGTGTAAGATTGTTGTTTCCACGCAATCGACTGGCACACTCACGCCACTTCACTGCCATGACTTTGGTCAACGGTGGAGGTCACATGGCGGCTGTCTACGCGTTCTACACCATCTACAACGTTCCAGAGCGACCAGTGTGGTCTTTTAAGGGGCGAATAATACTTCGTCCGGTGAGCTTAGATATGAAGAGCTCATTTCAATAGTGGTACAAGTCCATTTTTGTTCATATTGCGATACAGAGCCCTAAAGTTAAATGAGCGCTGAAAAATCTGCAGTTGAGATACCAGAAATATTCAAGCATATGGCTTCTTGCTCGTTAATTTCAGAAGCATTATAGACATAAAAGTGGAGGTAATGGACTTGTACCACTATTGAAATAAGCCCTTCATATGTAAACAAAGCCGCACACATACTGTGAGTGTTGCTAACTCATAGGCCAAGTGTATGCGAAACAGTTTTAGTATTGTTACAGTTACAAAGTGTGAATCTAAAATTTATAATCGTTTACACTTCATTTCTTTAATATATTATGATAAAACTGATGCAATATAACGGAAATGTCATTGTCCGGAGTCTCTTACTGTTAACTCTGCAATGAACATTGACAGCCGCCTCCATAACCGAATGGGTAGCACCACTGCCTTCAGTGCAGAGGGACCTGCGTTCGATTTCTGGCAAGTCCTAAGATTTTTTTTTATTAGGCATCTGTCGGCCAGCCAGGGCATACCTATAGCATAATCCTTGAGGAGTGTGAACTTTACTAACTTCATATCTGTTAGAATTATAGTGCATTTTTCAGAACATTATAATAACGATGAGGAAAAATACACGTTTCGAGGAAGTAAAGCAATAATTTTAACAAATATTCTGAATCCATACTGAAGGCTCGCTGATGCTACAGCATTGCTTCTGTGAACGTGGAACCTAACTGTATTTTGAATACGGCAGGCATCGTAAATATTACCATATGAAACTATGAAAACTGAGTACCTTTCAAGCTACTGAAGGTGGCAGTATTTATTTACAATTAAGTAGTCTGTTGTTCTAACTTTGCAATTGCGGTCAACTTCGGCACATTTGTTTTTTAACTATTACAGGAAACATTGACGAATGTGTATCGCTTCCTGTAGAATTAAAGCAAACAAGGTTGTTACCTTATACATTGTTAGAACTTCTGTTGTACTCCATAAGGCTTTGATCAGGGAACACGTCGCGGATTATTTTTAATCTTATCGTGAATTCGCTTTTGGTGCTGTTAAGACAGCTACTACCCGGAAAAACGTTGTAGAGGAATAGCTGCAGGAGGAGAATTAACGGTAAGTAAATAATAGTAATAATAATAATATGGTTATGATGTGGTAAAGTCTTTGAAATTGTTGGTTTTCTTCGGAAATAGCAACGTTGTCAGTCTGCGACTTTTGACAACGGTTAACCATTTTTTGTGGTACGAAGCGATATGCTCCAGACGACTCAAACTTTGTAGAAGACATTGTAAGAACTGGTGATACATTCTGGACAAATCACGACTCGTAAAACAAAGCGTGTCTGAAAGGACTGGCATCTTAACCATTTACCCCGTATAGAATAAATAGCATTATTATTGCTGATTTGGTACCTCATTGTTTGTAACATTGGGCCCTTTATATGAAATCTGTTCGTTTGAAAATATTGTACATTACTTATTCGATCTATCAGCTCGCGCAACGGTAATTTTCTATTTAAGGGTTAATTCATGCTCTTCCTAATTCTTTGGTGACGCTACGGAGGCAGGATTCGAAAAAGCTTATTGAGTTGTGACTAGAAAGAAGTGTCGAGCTTGGACCGACTGAACTACACGGAACAATTTCACGTTCTATAAGTTGAGAACAGTTATAAGGGTCTATCCGACCGATCTGTGAGCGAAGGCGGCTGTCTAGAAAAGATGAGTCATAGAGTGACTATCAAAACATCCGTATTGCGGTATGAAGTGCTAAAAATGAGCACGTTCTGTCTCGCTCGCAGAGCGTAAAGACCTGCATCATACATCGACGGTGTCATTATGGTTCCTGCAAGGGCAAATATTGCAAGTGTGGGAGGAAATACAGTTTTAAGTCACGACGTCATATCGATTTGGTACCTGAGCGAAACTAGAATATAAAAAAGTTAGTGCAGACACAGATATAGTCATGCAGCAGAAGCTGAGCGTTGGTGTAGTCGGTAGTGCTTATAACAGTATAGTAATATTTTGACACTTCAGTGAACTGTGTTACTATTCAGTAGCGTGTCTACAGACACACGACATAGTACATACTTTTTTTTTTCATTCTGTTTGTCATCTCCACCCTTTGGTTTTATTCGAGGAATGACAAATAGTATAATGAACGTTTGTTAAATTTTTTTCAATTTGTCACCAAGATAATAGGTGAAATGTCTACATCTACATGGTTACTCTGCAATTCACACTTAAGTGCCTGGCAGAGGGTTCATCGAACCATTTGCATACTGCTACTCTACCATTCCACTCTCAAATGACGCGTGGGAAAAAGGAACACCTAAATCTTTCCGTTCGAGCTCTGATTTCTGTTATTTTATTATGATGGCAGTTTCTCCCTACGTGGGTAGGTGTCAACAAAATATTTTCGCATTCGGAAGAGAAAGTTGGTGACTTAAATTTCGTAAATAGATCTCGCCACGAAAAATCACCTTCCCCACAATATTATCTATGTGGTCTTTCCAATTTAAGTTGCTCGTCTCTGACACTTGAGAATTAGACGTAGGAGAGACACGGGCGGGAAAAGAGGCCACTTGGTTTTAAACTCACATGTATAAGGGATAAAAAAGTTTTAACAAAGAACTAAATATATTTTATTGTAAAAAATGATTAGAATTGCATTATAAACAACTTTTACAAATCTAAGTCAAACAGTGTTCCTCAACAACTATACAGAGTTCGTGAGCCTAGGGGGAGCCCATTTGGCACTAAATCCAATGTTCTTCTGGCCTTGAATTTTAAATTGTTTTTCTTCGCAGTACATGCATTCTCTGTCTTCATCCTTGACGCCAAAAAGAAGTGCTCTAGGACCAGGCTTCCTGCTCTTCGAACTCTCTTTTACTGCTTTCTTTTCGGCTACTTTCCGCTTTTCCATCTTTTTTTTTCTTTTTTTTCTCGTTCTTTGTTTTGCGCTTCTAGAATCCTCTTATGAGGACTTACCGCCGCACAGCCCTTCTTCCGGAAGATGCTTTTACGGTTTACCCCTACACAAAGTGGTCAGCAGCCACCACCGGGGTACCCACTTAGTTCATATTAGCCATTACGCAAGAGCTGTATACCTTCTAGTACCATGGCCGAACTTCCGATAACTGAAGTAGGATTATGGAGTCAAGATATGACACTTTCAAGCCCTGTCCACAATAAATACGCAAACTGACCACTTAGTTTACACCACGGTTACTAAAGTGCGCCAGCCGTTGTGGCCGAGCCGTTATAGGCGCTTCAGTCTGGAACCGCGCGACCACTACGTCGCAGGTTCGAATCCTGCCTCGGGCATGGATGTGTGTGATGAAGTTAGGTTAGTTAGGTTTAAATAGTTCTGAGTCCTAGGGGACTGATGACCTCAGATGTTAAGTCCCATAGTGCTCAGAGCCATTTGAACCATTCTTGAACTAAAATGCACAAAGGTTATTGTAACTTTTGAGAAGCGGCTCAGCAAACTGGCTAGACTTCATGACTGGCCCATCCCAGGAGAATAATTTACGACATTTTCCACACCATTCCAGCACCTTGTAGCCCCCAGGATCACAATAGCTTACTTTACCCGCCATGGCCACTTTGCACGGCACTCCACTACAGTTTGATGATAGTTAGCAGGTTGTAATAATTTGTAGTGCCAAAGTTACTGTTGGTGGATTTACAGCTTGTCGTTATTTAGAGTTGTGAAAAATTTAACATTTCTTCGTTAACATTAGTAAAAAAATTTGGCTGAAATGGAACTGTTTTCGATGACTTTGAATCCCTGTCACTGGTAGTTGCGGGGTGTTGGATTACATTTTTTTAAAAATTACTACTCTCGGATCTAGCTCACTTTACATCACTTCCATAAATTCTTCTCTCTCTGCACAACAAAGGCTATAAACTATTCATACAGGCAACCTGAAAAAGGCGTGAAGAATTACCTGTGGTTTTCATTGCGGTGTCTGACATCACATCTTTCACTAGCTGGATAATTGTTGCTTAATGTAACTAAGTGACAGTGAAGAAATTTTTAATTAAAGTAATGCAAACTCAGTTCTTATGAAATGTTAAATTCCTTTTGATCAAACACACAAAAACAGTAAAACCTCATGCAGCTGCTAATCTTTCTTCAGGCTGGAAATGTTCGGATTTAAAAATCCTACTAACGTTTCATTAATAAGTTACTGTTCGTATTACACAAAGGCCACTGTAGACAGTGTTAACATTTTTCGCCCATAAAGATAAAATTCTAATGCTCCTCTCACCACGTGGATTTTGGATACAGTTGGAACACACAAAACCGCGAATACTGAAAAAATTGAGACCCTAACTCCGTGTAGTCTATCAGTACTTCCGTAACTTACACGAGAAAGTTTGTATCCATAAAAAGGAAACGGAATACTAACATCGTCTCATTGGCTAGAGGTAATTTTTTCGAATTCAGTTACTGGAGGCTCACGCTCGCCCGCAATACTACAAGCAGCGGCTACGCAACCGTAGCTTCCATCACGAAGCGTTCACACAGACCCCCTCCTTTAGACTGGCGCCTCTGTCTACAATGGTGTAGCTTTTTACACTGGGTGCGGATTGCGATGGTAACACTCGATTTCTTGATGCCATTGCACCTGATAGCTGGTTCAAAAAGCATCCTCGTGCAACACTAAATCTTATTTTTCCCGAGTGGGATTCTGTGCCCATACTAAGTTATTCAGTATTCGATAAACGTTTCAAGAATATGCACACCGTCCTTCCAAAAGGTTCACAGGCTGATTTTATTCGTGACGTAAACTACGGTGCCAGCTTGAACTAACAGCTGTCAACAACAGTGAACGACCAGTCAGTCGTGAGCAGGCGTGCGGCGTTAGCGTGCAATGTTGTTTTGTCACAAATCGCAATGGAGCAACATCTTGAGAAGTATTCAACTTACTCCACGAAGGGAGAAATGTGTGCAAAGTTTGTGACGCGAACCTTGACTCCCGACCAATAACGACTACACATGGACGCCTGTCGCGACTTGAAATGCAAAATACTGAAATTATTTCCTGGAAAAAAATCTCCGAGGTTGACGAGAATTCGTGTTATCGGTGTGATCCTACCATAAAACGTCACAGTATAGAAATTCACGGTGACCTGACCGACATTCAGGCCAATGTGTCGCGCAACTTGAACACTATCCGCGAAGGAGGACTTTTCTGACCGAACTTGCCGCTTTTCTAGCAAGTGTATTACCATTATTATCCAGGAAATTGGTACGGCTTCATTGATTCGTAAGGGAACATGAGGTTCGAATATCGATTTCTATTTCACCTTAAGGCGTAGATAACTACGACACTTTTGCTTATTTTGAAAAATTTACGTTGTCATGAAAAATTAAAAAAACTAATAAGTAGCGGAACAAAGACTTACAGTGATGATTTTATGGTATAATAAATCTTCTGACTAAACTTTAAGTTTGTAATTTCAATATCCCCGCGTCTCTACAAATTACGAAAACTATTGTGCTAATCACTGCCGTACTCAGGATTTCGTAATTTGATTTCCCAACGCAGTCGTAGGTACCTGAAGCGCTGATAGTGCCCATGGAAGAGTCGTCAAAAAATTTCTTACTTTAAGGCAAAAATGTATAATCATTAGAAACCAAAGTTTTACCCGTGAATCATTTATTTCTTTAATTGTATTTGGTTGTTAGTCATAGCCCTCATGATGCCGTCGTTTCCGGACGAAATACGTAGAGCGTTGAATAGGTCGCACTATTCATTAACAACATGTCTGGCTACTATGATATTGTGATGAACCTTACGCACAGCACCGGAGACAACAGAAGGTATCTTTTATCCGAATGACTTGATGATTAAAGTCCATCTTTGCGAGCGGAGGAGTGGCCAACCGTTTGGCTACTGGCAGCTGTCTTATGGAACACGGATATTCAGGTCACCCACGTAGTTATTACAAAATGTTTGCTATTTGCATGCACTTGCCTTGTTCTAAGAGGCAACGGTAAAGGGTAAGAAACATACTACATTTTAGCAGCGGCTAGATTTGCAGTTTCATTCGTAAGTATGTCTCTAAGATTTTTATCACAGCCAAACTCGTTTAACATTTTCATCCACAG
This sequence comes from Schistocerca piceifrons, assembly GCF_021461385.2. Lineage (NCBI taxonomy): Eukaryota > Metazoa > Arthropoda > Insecta > Orthoptera > Acrididae > Schistocerca > Schistocerca piceifrons. The sequence goes on from NC_060139.1 coordinate 901,435,285, forward strand.
TGCTTGAACACCATTTGTGGAGACTGCTAAAGAGCTGTTGGTGATCGAGGACGTAATTCTTCAGGCAACTCTACAAATAGCCTTCATATTTTCCATACAGAAGCTTTCAGTTGGCATTAATATTCAGTTCAAAATACGCAGAAGAGGCTGAAAACTGCGGTTCAGTGTTATAAAAGTTCGCCTCGCTGTAAATGCTATTTTATCTCTCTCTCTTTGGAGCAAATAAATCTGACAGGACTGTTGTAATCCCTAGAAGACCGTACACACTTGGTGGTTTTTACGACCTATAAAGCTATGAGGATTACGATGCAGCAATGAAACACAGGGTCGGATAGAGGTCTCACGTTTGATCTATCAGGCTGTGGCCACTTCGGCTCCTTTTATTGCATTTTGTACACAGTGAACTATATCTGTTGCAACAGAAGACGAGAGAGAATTCCTTCATTCTTTGCGACCAGGGACGTTTAATATTGGATACACTTTGGTGGTGCGTGGCATATGCTCACTAATTTTAGTACTCCCACTCCCACTTAACGTAGGAGTCCAAGTTGGGGGGGGGGGGGGGGGGGAATTAAACTGTAATAAGGCCCATAAAATTTTGTCGTTAAATAAGTAATAAATACTTCAGGCTTTTTCGACCCTGTTGTCAGACTGAGTAAAGCGAACTATTTCTCAGCATTGACTCATTAAAATTGGAAAATTTGGGGCTCATAATGAACTGCAACTTAGGGTATTATGAAGTTTAGGAAGCTTCCGGCTAATTGTTCACCTATAATACATGTAGACAGCGTTATCACAATATTAGCCATCTGTTGTTAAGAGTATCGTAGATGAATTGTGAACGAACTTGTAGGTTGGAGGGAAGTGTAGGAACCAGGCAGTCGGCTTCATAGCAGATGCAGAAACTGGAAATTAGTCGTTCTGCACTGAGAGCATAATTTTGTTCCCAAACAGATGCTTTGATAAAGTGGTCCATTAGTGATGTTGGAACTTAGCGTAGCAGGTATAAACATGTAGTAATGAAACAACTGTCTTATTTTTCCGTGTCAATTTGTTCACATTTACGAATTTCACTTTACAAAAACGTGCGAATTCACTATAAGTGAAGATCGCTTCAATTGGCGATGTATAAGCTTAAATATGTGACACTGTTCCCTCCCATGAAATAAAACTCCGATGGTACATGTGGTTCCATTTGACAGTGCAGCTTTATTTTCAAGTAATAGTCCTTAGAAGCCGTTGGTGACTATGACTGAGTTTGCCACGCAGTGTGGATTGTTTCTGTCTTTCTAAAGCTTGATATTGGTAGCGAACCTGTGTCGCATCCATCGCAGTGTGCCACAGCAAGGTTTGACATGTATCTAGTAGAATAATCTAAACATTACCTGTTACTGAAGACTTACTTGCAGGAATGCTCAGTCACTGTTCCGTTTTAGCCTAATCAGAATCCTCCTTAGTATATAGAAGCAGATGGCCAAGGTCTCGTTTTCGTACCACAGTTTTCAAAAAGAAGAATGCATTATTTTTACGACAATGGTATCTGGTGTGAAAGAACTCTGTGTGTGACGTATGCGACTTGATTGTTTCTCATTGGTGGGTAACACTCTCACAGATCCTCAAAATTTACGAGGATACGCAGGTTGAAACTGTTCACGTAAATAATAGGTTACCAGCCATTAGCGATTCGTCTGACCTGTATTACTAAATGTTTTAACACCGACAACCGATCCCAGTAGCAAGTTGTCTAACTGCTTCCAGGTGCAAGAAAAATTTGATTTTTAGTACTTCATTTAGTTTCTGACATAATTTTAAAAAATAAAATGCTGTCGTAATGTGCTCATTAAGAGGTGTAATCTTACGTTAAAGCTTAAGACAATAATTCAAGTATTAAAGTTAAAAGCATTGTATATGCCTCGAGGCAACATAAAACACGACGCGAAAATGGCCCATACTTCATTCTTAGCGACTTCCAACAAACTTTCCAAATAATTTCAAACGTTTACGAAACATTTTCTCGCTGGCACCCGTCACAAAATACTGAAAGAAAAATATTTATCGCTCAGTACAAGATCGATGTTCATACAGTAAAGCTTCTGCACTAGGCACGACGTTTTAATTTATTACTTGTTTTTACCACTAACTGTATTGCAACACATTTTGTTGCCGGAGTCCATATATACCACTGCATGTAATTGCAAAATTATATCATTGTGCGCAACTCAGTTCAGGAGATATGACGTAATAAACATTGAGGCGTGTGAAAGACTAGATTTTCATAAAACTGAACGCAAATCGCCCAGACTATACTCCGTAAATGTTCGCAAATAAAAGAATAATTCTTTTGTGCACTTAATTTTATGCTGCCGTTAGAAACTTTACGTGAAATATATGAACGACAATTGTAGTTTTCGAACACACACTTTGTTGTTTTCAACCTTTGTGTAAGTTTACTTTATTCTACTAAAAGCAAAATTAAAGGTATTTCTATTTTTAACAAACGCCTCATGTAAATTACAAAATTGATACTGTAGTATATGGGCGACATCGTACTGTTAAATTACCGTTGAAAGACTGCTTTTATAACTTTTTCTGCTATGATCAATACTAAAGTAAACTGTTTGACACTGTGCTGTATTTGACGAAAATGTTTTGCGTGAATATATAAAGGGGCTATCACTTTCTTGCTTTAGAACTTTTATTTTCGACTTTTTCATTAGTATTTCGGTAAACAATCCGAAACTAATAAAACCAACATAATTAGGCCATTTGAAACTCAACCATAAAGGTTACACATGCTTAATGTCAAATACCACATTGACTCATTTGTGAAGTCATCAGACGTTCGAATCCCTTTAATACATGGTAGTTGGACTGTTTAAAAAATTGACGTGGTGTTACTGGTAATCGGGATACACACTGTTAGAGCAGACAACTAAATATTTGCATGGGCGTGCGGCTGTCGAGCGAACTGCTAATGACGAGAGAAGTCTAACAATACCTTAGGTCACTCAGACACGGAGTGTTTCGAAAGGGACGGAACGGGCCGCTGATTTCAGTTGATGACTGGTTGCTCTCTGGTTGGCAACGCAGTTTCCCACAAGGCGCTACTCGGAAATGACAGACTGCGCTAGCTGTGTGCAAACATGGGGGGAGAGAGTATTGTTTGTTGATTCCGAGCATCTTCTTGTTACAATCGGCATATCGAGTTCAGATTCAGGCTCAAAGAAAGATTTAGTACTGTTGTTTTGTTATTGTTGTTGCACACGAATGTAAAGACGAAGTGACTTCTGGTTATATTCGTACATCCAGAGGAATATAAACTGCAGGCTGTTTGTAGCAGCCAAGACTCTGTAACATAATCATTCGAAATTCATGGCTGTTTATAGAATCATTTGTATGTGAACAGCATTGGTTTATTCTTTCGTTGATTTGTTGCTTCTCTGTCATAAGCCCTCCCCCGTTTTCACTGCCTGTTCGCACACGATACTGTAATTTTAGAGAACGACATGTGCGCTACTACTCACCCAAGAGAATACCCATGGTACGATATACTTTATCTTGTGTGTTTCAGCAACGTGGAATGTTTTTCCACATCCCCTCTGAATTCAGTGTTGAAAACCTGCTCGGTCATTTTCAAAAAACAGAGGTACGTTCGAGAAGCAAAGCAGTTCAGATCACTTGGCAACGCCGACGCCAAGTTGCTGACAATTGTTTGTCGACACATAGCTAACGACTTATTGGTGAGTCACTACACAGTCGCTCCGTCTGCGGAGTCCTATGCAGCTACGCAGAAAATGATTCGCAAGCGACCACTTACTTACCAACTCGTGTCGTCAAAGAGATTCATTTCATTTGCTCCGCGTGCGAAGGACATACACGACACACAGACTTCGTTGGTTGCCAGATGCCCAGCATCAGCTCCATGCATTATGTTCGGCTTCGTTTGTCAGTTGTTATTGAAAGAAATGGTCCATCACTTATGTGTTTAGACATGAGTGACTCATTCTTAAAAATGTTCCTAATTCGTATTAACAAATTATGTTAATTCGAGAAGAGGCAGGTGAATACTACACACTTTTTCCATATTGCTTCCTGATAAACTTCATTCGTTTATGAGAATGAGACAAATGTTCCGTTGCGTACTTGAACTGATTGGTCACACGAAGGTCCAACCGCAGACATTATATTTGTTGAACTAGATTTTTGTGCCAAATAGAAGGTAAATCGTTTTATACCTACGTATTTTCAAATCGTCTGCAATCTTTACCTAATAAGGCAGTTTATTTTGTGTGTTGAACAGTTTTTATGTATAATTGATTCAGGGTTATTTTACAGGTAACAAATGTTCCAAAGGTCAGGATTCCGATTTATAGTAACAATTCTGCACCAAATAAGTGATTCATCAAAAAATTAGAAATGTGCTTTTTTTTAGTTAAGCTATCTAAGCTAGTATTTTGAATTTCATGGTGATAAATACTGCGCTAGAAAAGTTTCTGTGGTCGAACAATTGTCAACGTGACGAGCTTTGTGAATATTTATGGCATCACGTAATGATGTTACGACCTTTGTGGGAACGACTAGTCTTGGGTCTATTAATTGCTGTATTTGAACACGGTACATAATGTCTACTGTGGTGGTATGTCTAGTGAATGTGGCAATGAACCCAAATAGAGCTATGGATTTCCTGCTACCACAGACGGACGTCGGTTGTACATGGCTAATTCGATCAATTGCATTGAGATCAGTGCCACGTAACGTCTGTGAAGAGGCCGATGTGAGGCAGATTTCAGGCGTCGGTTGAATCAAATGTCGTTCACACAGTGACCGCAGCGTAACCGTCGATGTACCGATACGTAAACTGTCGTCATGCCGTACTGGGTTTATCTGGTTCGTAACAATATATTAAACACTATTAATCTCGAGTGAATTCGAGCCTCGAGCGATTTCGAGCCAAAATGTGTAATTACGGAGTGGTAGACAAATCTAGCGCGCTTTAGTCCTTCGGCGTACCACCTCTTCTGCAGCCAGTGAAAACTGCACAGTGGAAACAGTTCAAATTCGCAGAGGTGACTGAATTAAGATGTGTCCTAAAAATCTGTGCTCATCATCACCAGGGGGATGTCACTGTGACCTCCTTAGCTCTTGCACGTAGTATTCAGTCATTTATTTTATATTGTATGTAGGTGATTCATAATGAGAGATGGGGGAGGTTGTCTCTTTGGTGAAACTAGGACTTAAACTAACACTTTCATGTCAAAATTGTATTAACGTACAGTTTCTAGAAATAACGAAGAAAAAATAAGCTTGATTTCAGTACATGCGGAGCCGGCCGAAGTGGCCGTGCGGTTAAAGGCGCTGCAGTCTGGAACCGCAAGACCGCTACGATCGCAGGTTCGAATCCTGCCTCGGGCATGGATGTTTGTGATGTCCTTAGGTTAGTTAGGTTTAACTAGTTCTAAGTTCTAGGGGACTAATGACCTCAGCAGTTGAGTCCCATAGTGCTCAGAGCCATTTGAACCATTTTTTTAGTACATGCGGAAGCGACCGATTGACCAACCGACCAACCAACCAACCCTCTCACTATCCTGCATTCCTGCGTACCTCAACACACGTGGAGCTACGCTAACATCAGAGATGGTCACTTTGGACATTCAACAAAAAAAAACACTGAGAAATTTAAAAAACAAATTAAAATTTCAGGAAGAAAAATAAGAACTTAGTCTTTCGGTGCTGTCACAAACGACAAAGTACGTGCACAGTAATGTGAAAGGAATGGGTAATATCTTGAAGAGAGGCTATAGAATTAACATAAAAAAGTGAAAGAACAACAATGAAGTGTAGTAAAATTCTGACAGGTGATGCTTGGTATTAGATTGGGAAATGCGGCACTAAAATTAGTGGACGAGTTCAGCTTTCTGGGCCGAAAGACTCCAAATGATGGCCGGAGTAGAGAGGATACAAAATGCAGAATGACGATGGGAAAGTATTTGTTTGTGAAAAAGATAAATATTTTAACATCCTAGTATAAATTTGTTAGGAAGTCTTTCGTATAAGTATTTGTCTACCGTGTAGGAGCCATACGCGAAATTGAAACGTGGACGATAAATAGTGCAGACAATAGAATAATAGAAGCTTCTGAAATACGGTGCTACATAAAAATATTCAAGAGTAAGTGAAGAGATACTCAATAATAAGGGGGGGGGGGGGAGAGCTTAATTAAACAAATTGAGTAAAAGAAGGGACTGGTTGACACAACACATCCGGAGGCATCAAGGAACTATCAGTTTTGTTATGGAGAGAAGTGTGAAGTGGTAACGTGAACCCACGACTTACTCATCTCTTTTGTCATTATTGCTCTTCTTGTAGATTACTGATTGTTTCGTAATTAACATTGTATGGTGATAGTCTTGATGCAATTAATTTATCACAGTTGAATGCTTTAGTCTTTCATTCTTTGACGACATTTAGTCCGTGCGTATTACTATTCTATGTTGCTACACTATATTGATACGCGACCGTTAAATTCAGTACACTATTCTTACAACATTTGACTGCTTCCTCCACTCGACTGTTCGTGACCCGCCCCACTTGTAGACTCCGCTTTAACACCACTCAGTCTGCGCGCGCTCTCAAAACAAGCTACCCAGAGATGTTCGACCACAGTTCGTCGCACTTCACAAGGGATGCCCTTTTCTCGATAGTGGTGCAACAACGGTGACCTCACAGAGAAAGTCGTGAGGACAGTTAAGTAGGCTGAACTCGTTGTAGGTATCGGTAGTTGTGTAGAGATGAACAAGTTGTATTGGTCAGACTAACGTGGAAGGAGAAGAAAACTTCTCACTGATGGTTCAGCTGTTATTATGCGGAGTACGTGCAGCAGTGTGGTGCACGCTTGTTTATTAGGCGTAGAAATTCTGAAACTTCGTGACTGATTAAAACTATGTGCCGGACGGAGACACGAACTCTTGACCCTCGCATTTCGCGGGCAAGTGCTCTACCAACTGAGCTACCCAAGTACGACCTGTGTGACCCGTCTCCGCAGCTTTACGTCCGCCAGTACCTCATCTCCAACCTCCCAAACTTCATGAAAGTCCTCCCGCAAAACTTGGGGGACCAGCGCTCCTAAACGAAAGGGTATTGTAGAGATATGACCCAGCCACAGCCTGGGGGATGTGTCCAGAATGAAAGATACTGCGATAAAGTCTCGGCCCGGCACACAGTTTTAATCCGCCAGGAAGTTTTATATCAGTGCACATTCCGCTGCAGAGTGAAAAATTCATGCTGCGTAGAACCTCTGGTTTATACATCTGTAAATAACAAGTTCATGGTTGAGAGGGAATGAACTACTCTGACAAAAGCACGGTGTCACTGTCATTAGCAGGAAGCGGAATAGTCAGTTGAATATGCATCCTTACAGCCATCACTGTAATACGAGATGTGAGGGAATGTGCGTAAGAGTCACATTTCTGCAGCTGCGACCTTGCACCCAGTGATCTACCAGAACTTAAAAGGGAAGCACCTGGCAGTGGGTGATTCTGAATATGTATATAATTTCAGCAGATCGTCATTCCTACAATTAATTTTAAATACTTCCAGGCAGCGCCCTCCATATGACGGTAGTATCTCGTATAAAAGGTCCAGTGCATTGGCGGAGCTGTCATTAGTACTCAGGTGAGTCATGTGCAAAGGTTTCCGACGTGACTATGGCCAAGACTTCGAACGCGGAATGTAGGTGGAGCTAAACACATAGAACATCTCTTTTCGGAAATGTTTAGGGAATTCAATATTCCGAGGTCCACAGTGTCAAAATTGGGCCGCGAATACCAAATTAAATAATAACAGGCAAGCAACACCGCGTGAAATAACCGCTGAAATCAGTGTGGGAGTTAAGACTGACGTATCCGTTACGATAGTGCGGTGAAATTTGACGTTAATGGACTACGGCAGCAGAAGACCTAGGCCAGTGTCTTTGCTAATAGCACGGCATCGCCTGCAACTCCTATTGATTGGACCCTAGACGACTGGAAAACCGTGGTCTGCGCAATTGAGTCCCGATTTCAGTTTCAGCATCAGAGCTGATGGTAGGGTTCGAGTGTGGCCCCCACGAAGCCATAGTTGTTAACAAGGCACTGTGCAAACTGATGGTGGTTGAGTAAGGTGTGGGCTGTGTATGGGATCGACTGCGTTCTCTGATCCAACTGAACCGATCATTGACTGGAAATGGCTATGTTCGGCTACTTGGGGATCATTTGCAGTCATTCATGGACTTCACGTTCCCAAACAACGATGAAATTTATAGGCATGATGATAGGCCATGTCACCAGGCCACAGTTAGCGATTGCTTTGAAGAGCATTCTGGACAGTTCGAGCGGATGATTTGGCCACCCACATCGCCTTCACGTCAATCCCGTAGGACATTTATGGGATATAATTGCACCGGCAACACTTTCGCAGTTATGGACGGCTGTAGAGGAAGCGTGGCTCAGTATTTCTGCAGGGGACTTCCAACGACTTCTTGAGTCCGTGCCACATAGTTGCTGCACTACGTTGGGCAAAGGAGGTTCGACACGATTTTACGAGATATCCATGACTTTTGTCGCCTCCGTGTAATCTCACTGAAGACTTGGAAGTAAATCAGAGGCGCTTTGGTGAGACATGGGAGTTGTTCGGAAAGCGCCCGTGTTATGCTTGCGAAAGTCTACAAAATAAATTTAGAGAATCGGTAGTGTAATGACGTCTCGATGACAGATGATAACAGCTCATACATCAAAGTTGTCAACAGTAATATTTAGAACAGTGTAAGAAGGAAACTGAGGAGCGGTTAGATGACGATCAGTTTTGCTGAAGGAAATGTGATGGTACCAGAGAGGTAGTTGCGCTTGATAGTGGAAGGAAAACTGAAGAAAAAGTTAAGGCGAGTTGATAGGATTTCTCAGTCTGGAAAAACGTTCGACAGTATAAAATTATCAAAGACATTCGGAATTCTTAAGAAAATGGTTGTAACCTGTAGTGGACGGCCGGCCGAAGTGGCCGTGCGGTTCTAGGCGCTGCAGTCTGGAACCGCGAGACCGCTACGGTCGCAGGTTCGAGTCCTGCCTCGGGCATGGATGTGTGTGATGTCCTTAGGTTAGTTAGGTTTAACTATTTCTAGGTTCTAGGGGACTAATGACCTCAGAAGTTGAGTCCCATAGTGCTCAGAGCCATTTGAACCATTTTTGTAGTGGACGGCGGATAATGTACAATAAGTATAAGAAACAAAGAGGGAACAGTAACACTGGAAGTCCAAGAGCGAAGTGCTCGGATTAAAATGGGTTTAAGACAGAGATCCAGTCTTTTGCCCCTGCAGTTCAATCTGTACATCGAAGAATTAATGACGGAAATAAAATAAAGGTTCAAGAGTGGGATTAAAATTCAGGGTGAAAGGATATCAATGATAAGATTCGCCAGTGGCATTGCTATCCTGAGTTAAGTTCAAGAAGTAGTATAGAATAAGTTGGAGGGAGGAAACAGTCTATGGATCACAAAATATGGATTGAAAGTAAGTTAAAGAAATACAGAGGTAATAAACAGTAGCTTAAATGAGATCAGCGGTGAACTTAACAAAGTGGGACCAAGCAGTAGATGAAGTGGAGCAGAAGTGAAATATCCAATGATGGACGATGCAGGGAGGAGATACGAAGCAGATTAGCGCAGGCAATGAGAGCATTCCTCGCCTAAAGATGTCTGCAAGTCAAACATACGCCTTAAGTTGAGAGTTTCAGATGATGAAAATTAAGAGAGCTTGTAGCGACCGAGTTTCATATGTATGTCAAAATTTAACGTATCTGCTTTTTATGTAATCTTTATCTTATATGTTACTTCCCGAGTGGCAAATCGCGTCTGTTAACTTCCATAATCTTGGTACGTCACGTAGTAGCTAGTGACACGTAAGTTATGCGCTCGAAAAGGCTAGAAAAGTTAAGCTTTGCTAATATTGATTACATTCTCTGAAAATGTAACTAATTTGAAGTGAACTTCACTGACTCAGTCACTTTTCACTAAAACTTCGGTTTTTACCTTAGTTTCCGTGCAGAGATAGCTTTGAGTCCAAAGTACAGTACCACTATTCACCCGTGAGACAGAAACCAGTTCAGTCGAACAATACGCGTTTCCTTTCTGAAAATGAATACTATTAACTAACGAAATCGGCCTCCAGTTCTGAGTGGACACAGACTGAAAACTTTGTTCTTATTCTTTTTTCATTTGAACTTCAAAATAATTACCATTTTACTAACAAGCCAGCAAAATTTTGTTACTTTACTTTTGCAGCCAAATTTATGAAATTGTACAAAGCGAAACGATATTGCTCATTTATCTTGTTAATTTAGGTTAAGCTTGCACAATACTCGAAGTCATGTTAACTGTGAAACATGGCAAAACAACTTTTCCAAGAAAGTGACGACTTTTTCGTTTGAGAAGTAAAGTAATTACTTCTTCTGAAAACGGGCACTTCAGGAGAAAGGAAAGGAGATGCTGCCAGATGGGAGCCACACAAGTTGTTACAAATTATGCCACTGTCTCACTTCAGAACGTATCACAATACTTTTTCTAACATAGCTGGCTCTCCGGTCACAATTTTAAAGGTAGAAGAAAAACATCCTACTTGCCTTTAAACAGAAGCACAGTCGTAGGGGTAGTGTGCAGTTAATATTTCACATTATCCTCACTCATTTTTAATCGATAGATATTGCTCACAATATTGCCTTCCTTAGCCACAAGACTTGTAATTGTGGGGCGAACAATCACACCACAGATTTTGTCCGGAAACATTGTACATTCGCGGCAGTTATTTGACCGAGACGCCTTATGGAACCAAAGCGACAAATGGTTCAAATGGCTCTGAGCACTATGGGACTTAAATTCTGAGGTCATCAGTCCCCTAGAACTTAGAACTACTTAAACCTAACTAACCTAAGGACATCACACACACATCCTTGCCCTAGGCAGGATTCGAACCTGCGACCGTAGCGGTCGCGCGGTTCCAGACTTCCCTCCTAGAACCGCTCGGCCACCCCGGCCGGCGCAAAACGACACTATCATTCCTTATTTTGCATCACTTTGCTGCACATAATTAAACTTCTCTTAAAAAAAATTCGTAACACTGCTTGGGAGTGACTGACTGATACTAAGGTGCTTCACCCCAAGGCAATAAAAAGGCACCAAAACGAAAGGCGTTGTACATCCTTCACTTTTGTGATTAAAGGCCATGGTCCTAGCCGGCCGGGGTGGCCGAGCGGTTCTAGGCGCTACAGTCTGGAACCGAGCGATCGCTACGGTCGCAGGTTCGAATCCTGCCTCGGGCATGGATGTGTGTGATGTCCTTAGGTTAGTTAGGTTTAAGTAGTTCTAAGTTCTAGGGGACTGATGACCTCAGAAATTAAGTCCCATAGTGCTCAGAGCCATTTGAACCATGGTCCTACCTTTATGTTCATCCTTGGTTTGGCAGTAAGGTAAACATATTACAATATATGTTAAATTATAACGTACGGATGAAAAATGTTTCATTGCTGTTACGTTACAAACTGATAAGAAACACTGAGAAGGTTATGTTACATACGAATCGCAGTAACTTTTCGGGTAATGTAACAAAGGTAACACGAACATACGGTATCAAAGGAACTTCGAAATCAGCCATACTGCCTTCCAGTAACGCCAAAACGTTTTACTGCCGTTATATCATTACTTGTGTATATCCGTCTCGCCCGCCTTATTGTATAATTGTTATTTTGTTATTAGAGCAATGTCTACCTGATTTACTTCTATTTTCTTGCTTGATTATCCAGTCGGTGTGCTCTAATGTGTGTGTTTTTGAAGACAATAATACCTCTGTTGTATTGGAGTGTAAATACTACAACTAGTGTTTGTGAATCTCGTTATCCCCTCCCGCTCTCACAACTTAATATCTATACTGAAGTTTGATGATGACTGGGTCCACAGCCTTCGTGAAATTTTTAAATGATATCATTCCGCTTTAGGCTGTTGAAACTGTTGTGACTTGGCAAGACAGCCAAGTCACAATGAGAGGAAGCCGAAAGGCACGCATTAAGCTCACGCAGATTGGCGTGAGGTCTGGAACAGTTAAAGGAATTAATAGTAGGAAATAAAGTACGTAGTTGATGTAATACTTAACTTTAATCCACATTGTAGAACATCTCTCTTGACGGTACATGTTGTAACCACAATATAAAATAATATCAAATGCTATGGCGCCTTGCTAGGTCGTAGCAAATGACGTAGCTGAAGGCTATGCTAACTATCGTCTCGGCAAATGAGAGGGTAGTTCTCAGTGATCCATCTCTGGCTAAGTCGGCTGTACAACTGGGGGCGAGTGCCAGGACGTCTCTCTAGACCTGCCGTGTGGTGGCGCTCGGTCTGCTATCACTGACAGTGGCGACACGCGGGTCCGACGTATACTAACGGACCGCGGCCGATTTAAAGGCTACCACCTAGCAAGTGTGGTGTCTGGCGGTGACACCACAGAAACAATTATTATTATTATTGTTTTTGCGATTGCAATTTCGTCACGTGGTCATTTTCAGGCATTGTGAAAGCAAGGAGTTGTAAATATAATACACGTAATTATTAAATCGACAAACTTTTGTCAGTTTCATAATTACATGCATTACTTTTGACGACTGATTGCTTTCAGAATACTTGAAACTGACCACATGCCGATGTTGCATTGCAAAAAATAATGTTTTAACAACCTTAAGCGGAATGATTTCATTTAAGATTTATATGTTGCTTTCATCATCTCAAATGTAGTTAAGCAGGGCGTAATTTCATCCTACCGGTAGGAAATATTATTCTTTGGCATCAAGATCAGAAAAGGAAGTTTTCAGACAGGTTCCAACTTTCAGGAGAACTATGTACTGAATTCCCCCAGGAGCAGAGAGAGACCTTCCGCAAAGACAGAAGTTGGAGTGTATCTAACAAATCATTGAGAACATTGAGTATAAGTGTTACTCTGAAATGAAGAGGTTGGCACAGGAGAGGAATTCAGTGAAGACTGCAAAAATTCTGCTGCGTTCGTGGTACATATGGCTGAAGAGACAAAGCTTGGGAGATCATAACACATACTCACTGGTTTGTCGATCCGTAAGTTTGTCAAATAGAACAGCTGCCTGGTACGCAACGCCGGCAGATTCTGGTTATTGTTATTTCGGGCAATATCTGCTATGAATTCTTAAATTTGTGAATACTTTTGAGGGAGAGATGGAAGTCCATTTCTTTTACGACCCTTATGATTCTTCTTTGTTGCGTTAGCTGCAGTTTCTCGTATAGGAAGCCGAGTGGCAGAACCCTTCGTAGCACACGGTCACGGTTTTGTGAGCCGCCTGCGAGGCGCGGTTTGTTCTGGAACGGCCGGCAGTAGGGCGTGGGCGCGTGGTGGCGTGCGCCCCAGCGGCAGTATTGTTATGTATATCGCCTCCAACCGGGCCGCGTCCCTAGGGGCTCCAGGCGGCGCCGCATATCCCCGGCGGCGAATTCGCCGACCTCCTTTTCTCGCTTCCCCCAGTGTCCCAGCGTAACAGTATCACGGTCCGGCGATTCGTTCCTTGCGAGGGCTTGGGAAGGGAACGTAAAACAGCAGGCAGTGCAAACGCTATGCTGGTCTGCCTACACGCAAGGCGCGCGGCTGTAATTGTCATTTGCTTTAGGGGGAGACACGTTTGCAAAGACGAGGCTTCGCCTTTCGAACACACTAAGGATTTATAGAGTATAATGTACCGTGATGAAAATTTGGGACGGACAGAAACGAGAGAATTCTCTCGCATCAAATGTTTGGTGCAGCTAGTGAGTAGTATCACGTGGTGAGGTGTCAGGCAGAATGGCGTAGCCCCTGCCACTTGATATGACAACGTCTCTGCGACATAAGGAACATAGCCCACTATGTTTTCCGGCATTGGGGTGCACTAAACCGATGGAAGTTCGTAACTGGACCGTGTGGACCAGATAGCTTTTTCTGCTCAATGGGAGTTGTTGCAGCCACCGAATTTCGTGATTTATGACTTTTTCAGCTTTTTCACAGTGCTAACCCGTGTTTAAACATTCCCACTTATTAGTGAGCATAGAAAAATGCTTCCTCAACACTTAAATTCAGTAATTCTAAACGTACACGGGATACACGAACACGAGTTTGGTAAAGTTAGCACTACTTAATGGAACTTGGAGACTACAATACATCGCTAAAAACAATCAGTCCTAAATCTCCAAAATCTCCATTTAAAACTGAGGCTTATTTTTAAACAGTAAAACAACCGAAATACGACAGTAACAAAATCTCATATAGTAAGTTCGACGAACGTTGCTGTTACGTGAATTTTCACATGTAATTTAGATAAATATGATGTTTCCCACGACACTGACTGAATTCAGCACTTTTCCCAACGGTCACGGTATCATGCGAATCTCTAACCAAAGTTCGAAAATTCATGATCGCGAGCTGTTCAGGTAGGTGGTATATGGTTCAGTGTAGATACTAAAATGTTCAACACACTTGGTGCCTGTCACACTGACCCAGAGATTATTGTGCTTGTCAGTTTACAAAAATATTTTTTATGTTGATTTTCAGTCCTCTTCTGGCCTGTAAGACTTGAAATTTCTGTGGTTACCGTAAACCGTTTAAGGCAAGTGGTTAGGCTGAAAATGGTAATTTCACTTTCCTTCCCCACTTATGTCTATCGACTCAGGGAGGTGGCGCAGCGTCTATGAAAGTTAAAGACCTTCTTCCTTGCCCATGCTGTATGAACTGGAAGCCGCTATGCTAGAAAAAACTGTAGAGGAAATGGACAAGGATGTCGAAGATGATACATCCGGCAGGTACACAGGCATGAAAGGGATGGAGTAAGACATCAATACAGTGGAACGACTGGCGACTTTCTACACAGCCTTCTTTTCCTTTTTACTACTCACTAGAGATAGACCAAGTTCGTGAGACTGCTGAGGTAGGATCAGAATTAATGGGGAGAAGATAGACATGTTACGTTACGCAGATGATATTGCTGTGATCAAGGAGACGAAAAAAGATCAATAGAAGGTCCTCAGCAAAAAGGAAAAGATTTTCTGTAGTCCGTATGGTATAAGAATAAACAAGCGAGAAACGTAAGTAATAGTATGCAGTGCTGAAGAAGAGTATGAACCTTCAAGAATAAGAGTTGGAAGAGAGGAGCTAGAAGTGATAGAGTAATTTACCTACTTGGGAAGCAGGGTCACAAGGGACGGCAGAACGTAGAAAGAAATTGTAAGCGGAATACAGCATACAAAAATTGGATTTAATTTCAGGAAGAAATTGTACATCGGCAGGAACATCAGCCTGGAAGTAAGGATACTTGTCATGAGAGCAGTTGTTTGAAGTGTGTCCGTATACGGGAGTGAAACTTTGATAGAAATAAAAAAAGAGAGAGAGAAGACGGCTATAAGCCCTTGAGCGTTGGTGCTACAGAAGGATGAAGATGATCAGCTGGAAAGACACAGTTGCCACTGAACAGTTGCTGAGAAGAGAACAGAACAGGAAACCACATCTCTGTGGAGCCATATCCAAATGAGAAGAGACAAACTCGTAGGACACATTTTTAGACACAATAACGTCATTCGAACTGTAGTAGAAGGAGCTATTAAGAGAAACAATCCCCCGAACGACTAAGGACGTCTTACGTGTAGCAGATTATGATAGATGTGGGATGCACGTCATACGCGAAAGTGAAGGTGGAAGGCAGACAGAAGAGGGAAGTGGCGTACTGCTGCAAACCAACCTCAGGGTTGAACTCTAAAGATAGAATGATTCTGAAAGATTGTTGTTATTATTTCCTGTAGCCCAGTGTCCTGTAGCAAGTCTTTCAGTTGGACACCAATTCGGTGACTTGTGTGTTCCAAATTGAAGAACTGTTATCTAACTTTGGAAAGGGGACCTATTGTTTAACGTGGAACAGAGCCACACTTCGTTTCCGGAGAGTCTTCACGTCATTGAGAGGTGAACGCTAAGCCAAATGCAGACTGAAAAAGGAAAAAAAAAAACAAAAATCCTTGTTTCGGCGGAAATGTATCCTGGAATCTTTCAGTTTCCAGGAACGTGCTTCACCTATAGATCACCAGGCTGAAACCGCACGATGATGGAAATAGTTATTTTCATTTGTGATACCAGCATCCACGTGAGCACGCAGAATTACGTACGGCTTGGAATGCTCGTACAGAGCCACTGCGCGAACTGAGCAAGCACGGCTCAAACAGGAGGCGGATCGCAGCGACGGCGTCGCTGTGTGTAGGGCGGATCGAGTCGATAACTGGATTGTCTGCAGGGGGCGACTGATGGCGGGTAGTCATGCCACGGTGGCATAAGTCCTCATAAGCCCGGCCGCGCCACGCCGCCCAGGCATTTGCGACACGGCGGCCGGCGCCACACCTAATTAATGAAATGGCTCCCATTGCCGGCACCGGGGCCTCCTAATGCAAGGTTCTGCCACCGTGACTGTTTTTTTCAGGAGCCGCCTCCCTCGATGAAACCTCGTAATCGCCCGCAGGCGGCGAAATGCCGAAATTCTGCCACACTTTATAAACATTTATGACCGCGAAAGGCTAAAGCTGATAATCCTGGCAAGTTGACGTGTTGTTGAACAGTTTGTTATTGCTGAATAGCGTATAAGCGAGAGCAAGGTGAAATATAAACGCTAAAATGTCGGCTCATTCACCTATTTTCAATGTAAAAATCGTTAGAATTAGCGCGATTAGTTGTTTACGCCTTCATCATCAGAATATTCGTGCACGAATCTGTAAAAGTGAGCAGTATAAAACATAAACAAGAACAATAAAAGTAATGATAGCGTGTCTACACCCCTTGCAGCCACGTCCTCAAAGATATACATTACAGTAGCACACTGGACTCGCATTCAGGAGGATGGCGGTTCAAACCCGCGTCCGGCCATCCTGATTTAGGTTTTCCGTGATTTCCCTGAATCGCTCCAGGCAAATTCTGGGATGGTTCCTGTCAAAGGGCACAGCCGACTTTCTTCCCCATCCTTTCCTAATCCGATGACCTCGATGACCTCGCTGTCTGGTCCCCCCACCCCAACCCCAAATAAACCAACCAACCAAGCACATAACCGTCAACCGATATAGTAAATAAAAATGGATTTTTACCACTGCGACTTCATATTCATTATGGATAAAATCAAAGGTGAAATATTCTCGGTGTCGCACCGAGACTGTTGTTTTACATTTAAAAAATATCTTAACTTTCGTGTATGTCCCGCTTAAATCAATGCATTTTGACCAATGTTTCTCCAATGTGTGAAGTACGATTCTTGAAGATCAGCGAAGTACCCATCTGTGGGTGCCATCTTTACAGAACTGTAACATTGCTCAGCAACAAATTTTCTGACATTTAGAAATAGCCGGCCGGAGTGGCCGAACGGTTCTATGCGGTTTAGTCCGGGAACGCGTGACTGCTACGGTCGCAGGTTCGAATGCTGCCTCGGGCATGGATGTGTGTGATGTCCTTAGGTTAGTTAGGTTTAAGTAATTATAAGTTCTAGGGCACTGATGACCTCATAATTTAAGTCCCATAGTGTTCAGAGCCATTTGAACCATTTTAGAAGTAGATGGAAGTCGAGGGTTGCCTCCGGAGAATAGGGATTATACACTGAGGTGACAAAAGCCATGGGATAGCAATATGCACATTTACAGATGCAGGGTTGTATCATATACAGGATTTATAAAAGCACAGTCCATCGGCGGAGCTGTCATTTGTACTACGGTGATTCATGTGGAAAGGTTTCCGACGTGCTTATTGCTTGCAGCGTCTCTTCTAGGCTCGTGACCTTATCGGTTGGGCCCAGACGACCGGGAAACCGTGGCCCAGTCAGATGAGTTCCGATTTCAGTTGGTAAGAGCTGATAGTAGGGTTCGAGGATGGCGCAGACCCCACGCAGGCAAGCTGTCAAGGCACTGTGCAAGCTAGTGGTGGCGCTGTATCGATATGAACCGTGTTAACATGGAATGAGCTGCGTCCTCTGGGCCAACTGGATCGATTATTGACTGGAAATAGTTGTGTTGGGCTACTTGGAGACCATTTGCAGCGATTCATGGACTTAAATTTTCGCAAAAGACGATGTGCCATGTCACCGGGCCACAGTTGTTCGCGACTAGTTTGAGGAACATTCTGGGCAATTGAAGCGAATGATTTGATTACCCACATCGCTCGACAAGAACCCTGTCGAACATTTATGGGACTTAATCATAAGGTATTCGTGCACGAAATACTGCGCTGGAAACAGTTCCTCGATTATCGACGGCTGTAGAGGAAACGTGGGTCAGTATTTCTGCAGGGGACTTCCAACGACTTGATGAATCCATGCCACGTCGAGCCGCTGGTCTAAGCCGAGCAGTAGTTGATCCTACACGATATTAGGAGCTATGGCATTGACTTTCGTCTCCTCAGTGTTCAACCACATCACCGTCAACGATGAAGTAGATTAAATTGAATTTTTACAACCACTATCTCATATCCATTATGGATAAGATCATAGGTGAAATATTCTCGGTGTGACATTGAGACTGTTGTTGTACATTTAAAAAATCTATTAACTTTCGATGTATGTCCCTCTTAAACCAGCGCATTTTGACCAACGTTTCTCCAGTGTGTATGTTTCCCTCGGAAGTACGAGTCTTGAAGAACAGCGAAATAAGCGCCTATCGTTGCCTTCTACAGGATTCTAAAATTTTCCCGCAACGTTATTAAGCTTATGGCGCGCGATCGCCACGTCACCAAGCCAACCACATCCGACTCTCCAATGGGCTAAAAAATATACAGAAAATCGAATCATTAGTGTTGAACAGGAATAGACTAAATACTACTAAATGAGAACATATTTAAGATTAAATTATCATTTGACAATCATTTACAGAACAGATATAGTACCTGACGTAGTAACGTGGCCCAAGTAAGCAGCCGTTCCAATATGTTAACAGAAGACAACCAAATTCATACAGAGGGTAATTATGACACTGAAAAAAAAGTTAGTATGATGAACTATAATTTTCATCGATAACTTCTTTTGAATGTAAAGATTTATTTCAGTGAGCAAGTACGTTACTCAGATGAAGTGCTTTTCATTCATTTTCTCACTTTTTTCCCTTCAGCCACTTGATCTAGACACCTTTGACACTTTTCTTTAGTCACGATTTCAATCTTTCTCATCTGTCATTGCAGTTTTGAGGCATCTTTAAAGTCATCAATTGTCAAAAGAACTTCATCACACAAGACTGGTGAATTACTGGTTTATCCCTGTGAAAGGACTTCCAGATAATGTCTACCGAGCACAAAATCATTTTTCCATGTATTTTTTTTTAAATCTTTGTATCTTAACTGTTACAATCCGATCTTAGGTTTAAAACTGATGCTGTCCGTTTGCTCGTTCAAAAGAGCGGTTTTGTGTGCAATTGCCTCAGTCACTAGTGGTCAAACACAACGTTTCTGTTCAACAATCAAGTGATTCGAGGGAATTATTGTTCGACTTTGTACTGTATTCGTTCTAATATACGGTGTGTGCAAAACCTAAGGACAAAAGTAACTTTCGATTGATGAGTCACTGCCAAGTTACGGAGCTCGATGAACGTAGGACCATACATGGAAAGGACTGCTACAGTATATTACGGAAAGTAACTGAAACAAATATGCAGTAAGATGAACGGAAATGACACTTGTACTCAAAGACATTAATTACACCGAAGTCGAGAGAACAAGCAGCCCAGTCCATTCGCCGAATATATTCTCGTACCAATACCATCTCAGTCTGTGCAGATCGATGGAATTGTCATCCATAAAATTGAAGTCAGGGCCGAATGCATCCCCGGAAAGACGCAGATGGTGAGGGAGTACAGTGTCACAATAACAATGAGTGTGAGTGAGTGTACCGTGTTCAGATATTTAGAGGGCAGTATGCGAATGCAACATTATGCCCACCCCCCCACACACACACACACAGTAACACATGGACCACCAAAACGATCATGTTCGGCATTGTTGCTGGGACATTTACATGTTACCATCGCCTCTTACCATATGGGAGGACTTTCCCAACGCATTCACTGCGAGACTGCATCGAACAATCCGGGTGAAGGAGTTCTTGGAATGAGAAGATACTCGGCTATGCAATTGATCTGCTCATTTCTCGCCTTAAATCCCATCGAGCACGTGTGGGATCCGACACACATCAGGGGCCATCCAGCACTTGTCAACCGCGCTGCTGGAGGAATGGAACGACATACAAGAACTGCTTACCAACCTTGTGACGACCCTGTATTGCCGTCCGTTGTGATCACGCACCCAAGTCTGAACCATATCCCGCCTTTTGTAATGTTTAGGGGACCATCATAAATCGCGGTGATGTCGGTGTAACTATTGCGTTTGGATAAAAATTCCCTCCTTTCAAAGGGCACGGCCGATTTCCTTCCCCATCCTTCCCTAACCCGAGCAAGCGCTCCGTCTCTAATGACCTCGTTGTCGACGGGACGTTAAACAACACTAACCAACCATGGATAAAAGTGTCATTTCGGTTCGTCTAACTATGTACTATAGCACAGCAGATATTTTTCCCTCTATCTCTGGTCCAAGTTTGATCGAGCTGTGTTACTTGTCAGTGACACATCATGGAACGTAACGTCAGTCTTTTTTTTCGCTAATATATTTTGAAAAACAACTAGTCTTGGGTTATGTAGAGAGTTAAAGAGAATAATGGTCATAAATGCCGAATGATTCGTTTGACTACGACACGGCCGATTTCTTTGCCAATTCTTGTCCAATTATACCTAACTCTCGGCTTTCGAAGATTTCACGTTCGTCGGCAGGTAACATTCTAGTCATTCTTTGGTTACAGCCCAGGGGGCTCGAGACTCTTCTGTGAGTACGTGCTTGGCTACTACGAAGCCCCAGCCTGTGCAGCATTATTTCCTTTACGTGCTGCAAGCTTATACAGTAAAGCGCGAAGAAACAGGTATAGGCATTCATATTCAAATACAGAGATACTTAAACAGAATACGGCGCTGCGGTCGGTAACACCTATATAAGACAAGTGTCTTGCGCAGTTGTTAGATCGGTAATTGCTGCCACAATGGCAGATTATCAAGATTTAAGTGAGATTTAACGTGGCATTATAGTCGGCGCATGAGCGACGGGACACAGCATCTCTGAAGTAGCCATGAAGTGGGTATTTCCCCTTACGACCATTTCACGAGTGTACTGAAATATCAGGAATCCAGTAAAACATCAAATATCCGACATCGCTGTGGCCAGAGAAACATCATGCAAGAACGGGACCAGCGACGACTGAAGAGAATCGTTCAACGTGACAGAATTGCTGCAGAAAAGGTGGGCCATCAACAAGTGTCAGAGTGCGAACGATTCAACTACACATCATCGATATCCACTCGTGTTACCTTGATGACTGCACGACACACAGCTTTTCACCTCGCCTCGGCCGGTCAACACCAACATCGGTCTGTTGATGACTGGAAACATGTTGCCTGGTCGGGCGAGTCTCGTTTAAAATTGTATAGATCAGATGGACATGTACGGGTATGGAGACAACCTCATGAATCCATGGACCCTGCATGTCAGTTGGGGACTGTTCAAGCTGGTGGAGGCTCTGTAATAGTTATGTGGGGCGTGTGCAGTTGGAGGGATATGGGACCCCTGATACGTCTAGATACTACTCTAACAGGTGACATAACGTAAGCATCGTGTCTGATAACTTGCATCCATTCATGTCCATTGTGCATTCCGATGGACTTGGGCAGTTCCAGCAGGACAATGAGACACTCGACACATCCAGAATTGCTACAGATGGCTCGAGGAACGTATTTCTGAGTTTAAACACTTCCGCTGGCCACCAAACTCCCCAGACATGAACATTATGGAACTTATCTGGGATGCCTTGCAACGTGCTGTAGAGAAGAGATCTCCACCCCCTCGTACTCTTGCGGATTTATGGACAGCCGTGCAGGATTCATGGTGTCAATTCGCTCCAACACTACTTCAGACATTAGTCGAGTCCATGCCACGTCGTGTTGCGGCACTCCTGCGTGCTCGCGGGGGCCCTACACGATATTAGGCAGGTGTACCAGTTTCTTTGGCTCTTCAGTGTACTTCCAATATCACTTTCCCTCTCTGCCTCTCCATTGTATGGTTTTCTTGGTGCAGACCCTGGTTCGACTTGGTGTATGATTGGAACTAGTTTCCACAGGTCCCCATTGTTGGGTTTGACTTGCTGTCAGTTTTCAAAATCCTCCAGAAGTGCGGATCGTGCAGGGAAGGTCGCCCATGCAGTCTATGCTCCATCTTCGTGCGTTTCCATCTTTGCTTCCTTCCCTTTAATAAGGTAATATATCAAAACCCAGCAATGGTAGCTATCCCACTGGGGGGGGGGGGGGGGGGGTGGGGACCTGCTGGCCGCAGGGCTTTGCGATCATCATCTTTACCTGAAACTGTTCAGTCAAGTCCTCACCATCATCGAAACCTCTAAGAAGAGGAAGGAAAAGAAAAAGTCCTCGAAAAAGGAGGACATTCCTGTGGCCCCCACGTCACCAGATCCAGCATGTTCCACTTTTGTGGCCACGGTGGAGATTCCGGCAGCTCCTAAGGTCCTGGTTCGTACCATACAACAGAACCGAGAACCTGTCTGTATTGATGCTATAACCCTCCAACCAGTGGCAGCAGGTGACCCCATGGCATAACCTCCATCCTCTGTCCCTTCACAGCCCGACAGTACATCGACAACATTATTCTCCAGTGGAGCTGTAGCTGTTTTTTTCACCACCTGACTGCGTTATGACATCTTAAAGACACTTCCCCTGCCTTAGGCATTGCCCATCAGCACACTTGGTTTCCAGTAATGTGGACCCTGGCCCTTTGTGGATACCACAGGTATTATAAGAATTGTGCTACCCATGACAAGGTGCACGTATGTTCTGGACATTCTATGTTCCGAACTTGGGCTTCTTAATGCATTCTGGTGAGGGCATTTCAGGATATTGCCATGTGCAATGTTTACCTTTCTTCCAATGGTGAAGTGTCTCAGAACATACTTTTTGCATTGGTTTCTCAGTTTCCCCCACCTTTCCTAATCTTGGATAATTTCAACGTCTATAACCTTTAGTGTAGTTGAACGACGATCACTAGCTGCAGTAAAGTTGTCGAAAACTTACTGGCACAATTTGACCTTTGCCTCTTGACTACTGGTACTCCCACACTCTTCATTGCGTTACATGGAGCTTTCTCTGCCATTGATCTTTCCATTTTCAACCCTTGTCTTCTGCACATGCGTCCATGTTGCCATGAGTTCACAATGACCTGTGGGGTAGTGACCACTTTCCGATCTTCCTGTTCCTCCCTCAGTATAACTCTCCTGGACACATGGCCTAACGGGCTCTCAATAGTGCTGACTGGAGTGCTGTTAGATCCCTGCCACATGGAGATATAGATGAGGCAGTCCAGGACACAACTACAGCCATTCATTTGGCAGCTGAGTTTGTGGTCCCCTGTTCTTCAGGCCTGTACCTTTGTGGTCTTCAGAAATTGCAGGCTCTCCAATACCATAAGTGGCACCCATCGATGGAGGACCTCATTGCCTTTAAGTGGCTCTGTGCACATCTCTACAGATACCAGACACATTCAGGTGTACCTCATATTACCTTGAGTGGCACTGTCTACACTGACCGAAGCGCCTTTGCCAAAAGTTTTGCTCTGCATTATGCTCGAGCCTCAGCGTTCGAGAAGTATCAACCTGCCTTTCATGTCTAAAACAGCAGTTGGAGCGAAAGCAATTATCTTTTGCTACATTCCACCTGGAGTCATATAATGATTCATTCAGCGAGTGGGAATTCGTCAGTGCCCTAGCACACTGCCCTGGTACAGCCACATGGATGGACTGCATCCACTGCAAATGATCAAGCACGTACTGGTGGGTTGTCAGAATCAGACCCTTGCCATTTTAACCACTTCTGGAGCAGGGGCGAGTTCCCATTGCAGCGGCGAGAAAGCTTCATTGTACCAGTGTTGAAACTGGGTAAGCACCCTCTAGAGGTTGACAGTTTTCGCTCGCCAGTGTTCTCCGTAAGTTACTTGAACACATGGTGAGCTGGGGGCTGTCTTGGCTTCTTGAGTGTCAGGATCTTCTGGCTCTGTCCCAGGGTGATCGTCGCCAAGGCAGTTCCACTACTGATATTCTGGTTTACGTGGAGTCAGCCATCCTCAGTTGATGCGGTTTCCCCATCTTCACCAGCTTAAGCGAAAGTACTCGCTGCACCTTAATACACTTCGCTTCGTGAGTAACAACAGTTGGGATGCAGATGACATCAACCTTTTGCAGCTTTACAAAGCCCTGATAGAATCTCGTCTTGATTATGGGAGTGTGGCATACAGTTCGCCATCGTCCTCAGCATTGTGAATACTGGATCCGTTAAACCACTGCAGGGTTCAACTTGAGACATGAGTCTTTCGAACTAAGCCTGTGGACAGCTTGCTCGTGGAGGCTGCCATTGCGGATCAGGTGCCAACAACAGGCTGCCTGTTATGCTACTCACGTTCGTAGCCCCCCTAAGCATACGAACTACTGCCTTCTCTTTCCAAAACGGAAATCCATCTCCAACAATAGTGACCCAGATCAGGGATTATGATCGCAATCCTCGTCCGATCCATCCTCTATGAATTCCAGTTCTTTCCTCTTCCATCTCTCCTCAAGGCTTAATTACTTACACGTCCATGGTGCCTCCCTCGGCTACAGCTTTGTCTTGACCTATCACAATTTCTGAAAGACTCGATCCCTCATGAGGCCCTCTGCCAACAATTTTTCTCCATCCTTGGCGCATCCCAGGGTTCAGAAATAGTCTATCCTGATGACTGAATGGTTGCTGGTCATTTGGGCTTCGCTTATACTCACAAGGGACACATTGAACTGGGTTCCTTGCCAGATGGCTGTAGTGTTTTCACAGCGTAGTTGGTAGCCATCTTTTGTGCTCTTGAGCATATCCAATCCTGCACTGGTGAGTCCGTTCTCATCTGCAGCGACCCCTTGAACAGTTTGTAAGCTGTCGACCAGCCTGGCCCTCACCCTGCCTGCTATTTTACTCTTCTTCCCCTCGCTCGTGTGATCTGTTAGACTTGTTCATCTTTTGTCTTTCTGTGCTTCTGTTGTGCTATCCGTGTTACCAGCCTGTCCTAAGCAATTTCTATGTGGAGTATCACTGGTAAGTGACGGTGGATGGGGAATGTATGTCCCCTCACTGCACTGTGCTTTCAGGGGCTTCCGGCTGCTCGCTAGATGGGGCACTTTGCCTGCCTACCTTCCTCTTGTCTCCCCCCCCCCCTTTTTTTCCCCTTATCACCCCTACGTTGATCCTCCGTAGACCCTAGGTTTTGCACCATGGGTATCTCTGATTTACAGTCATGTAGACGTGTCTGTTAGAGGAAAAAGGCACTGGTGACCTAGTAGTTTGGTCCTTTTAATCATCCAACCAATCAGCCGTTCTGTGGTTACTCTTTGGGGAAACGGTTTTACATTACTATTCCGGAACACCGTTGCAAGGTGAAGCTTGACAATATCTCACAAATTATGTATGTATTAAATTATTGTCCTGTATCTTCAGTGCCATCATTTGATAGTCGCTGTCTAGACCATAAATGACACTGTTTGATTATTTATGGTGTGCTGTAAGCACCGCCAATTTCGCGTATGTGGCAGTTCTTACAGACAAGGCCTGGGCGATTAGCTGAATAGCCATCTTCCTGAACGTAAGCTTCAGGTACTCAATACATGTCTTAACAGATTTAGCAGATTGTCTACCCAGTTGTCATTACGTATTGGTAATCATGAAAAGGCCATCATTTTGCAGTAACAGAGGCCTAATGTCAGCTAACGTACTTTCACATCTTAGCACACGTTGTTCACTTAATGATCAGTATCATAGATTGTAATCAGATATTGCAAGGTTCATTATGTTTGTATCGTCTATTTATCTACATTTAAAGTTTACTAAAGTGAAGTACTGCGTAAGTTGGTTCTTATATTATTTTAAGAATCCAGTGACGTTATTTTACTTTCTAAAGGTAATTGAAATAATAAATTAACGTGGAAGATGTTGCACACTGTCGTACCGTAGTCAACAGTTTGGTACAGTGCCGAACGCTTCTTGGGAGTACAGGAAGACGGAAGATGCTTCTTCACCTTTGTGTACTACTTCTAATATATATATATTTTGTGTGTGTGTTGGAGGTCTTGTGTTTCACACATGTGGCGGTTCCTGAAACCGTTCTTGTACAGAAATTTATTTGATCATGGGAATGTCTTCATCTTGGAGCATAATGCGCCCTCTAGAATGCTGCAGCAGACAGACCAGTCAGACTTTGCTCTCAAATATCGTATGTACGTTCTGTTACCCTTCTTATGAGTGACCAGTCCATTATTCCAGCCTCACATGACTATTCGTCCACTAGAGATTATCACTAAATGTGAGGTTTATTTAATTAAAAATCTAATTATTCCACGATCACTGAAAATCATTGCAGCTAGATGGAGGAATTGTTCCTTAAAATATTACCTCTCCCCATTCCTAAGCAAACGACGCTAATGACTTTTCTCCAGTCTAGGATCTAAAAGCGTAATGTGGGCAGCAGCGGGAGACGAGAACATTAAGCTTCAGATGGCGTTTCTTATGGCGAGAAATATTTCTCGCTTATACACCGACATTACTGCTCTCCCTTTTATTTGTCGTTTAATAATAATCTTCCCAGCCAAAAATGAGTGAGGTGGTAACTTACCCAAATTTCTTTTTTGTTTTGTGAAACACAGTTTCTATTATTATTATTATTAAGCGATAGGTGATACAGTTTTTGAAGCACTGGGAAGAGCGGGGCTAAAATTCCTACTCGATCACATGCCTTGGGTTTCTTACAGTTTGTTTCAGTGACTTCTCCCAGTGTTCACAAGTAGGAAGAATGTGTCATGTTATATGCATGGTGTTTTGAAGCATCCAACAGTAAACTAATAAAACATAGATGCGAATCAAGCAAGGGAACAAGAAATCCAGTCTTGTGGTGAGGTAACATTACTTACACATAACTCTTTTGCCATGTGTTTCGAAGATAACATTTGCAAAATACAAAGAAATCGATTACCCACTAAACTGCTGCACCTTCGAATACAGAGTTAATAAAGTAGTTAAACAACATACAGTGAAAGATAAGGAGTACGAAATATATATAGCAGACTGTATGTATGTGTGGGATTTCCTCCCAAATCCCTGTACTGATTTCAACCAGATTTGAAACACAAGCAGCAAACTCCGTAAGTGTCAGTACTGTTGGGTTTATAAACTCCTAGCTTCAGTAGGTGTAGATATACAGGCAAACAATTCTTTTTCATCCCTTGCCATACAAACTGCGCTGCGTGTCATGCATATTGTGTAGGAACAGTTTCGGTCTGTCTTACCGACCTGCTTTATAGGGCAGCCTGCTACTCAGATCAAGAAACGGTTTTCAAGCCCCTGAGATGTAGGCTGCCCAGCACAACGGGTATTTTTTGGCAGCATTATCGGCTTACTTTATCGACCTGTTTTGCAGGGGCTATATGGCTGATTGGCGTTTGGGAGAAGTTTGAGTTGGATAGACGAGGGAGTGGATAGTGAGAAAGGGGCAGGATGGGATGGATAATGAGAGAGAGAGTCTGGAGAGGATGGGCAGAAAGAGGTATGCTGTATACCGTGAAATTTCATGTAGAATTAAGACATTATTTGCCAGGTACATTTCTTTGTGAGCGATGTACTGCAGCAGTTGGCCAGATAAGATGATCGGACAGATCTTATGCTGACTCCTAAGCTCTGCGGGAGTAAGTAGTTATTAGACATCGCATGTATCACACGTGTCGTGTGTTTCTGTCACAATGTTTTCATTACAACGGAGTAGTACTCAAAGCTCATTCTGGAACATGTTTCTGTTCCACTTTTGTAGGCATCCCATTTTTCATTTGCCATGTCATAACACTGTAACAATGTATTTTAATGCATTCTTAACTGATTGTAGACCTTGACCTGAGGCTTCCTACACTTCTCTTCTCCTCTACTGTAGTTTGGGGCTTCGTCGGGCTTCATCAAACGATTTTACTATTAAAACAGCAGAGATGTATCTTCAGTAATAGTAGTCAGCCATCAGTATTAATGCCGTCGCTGTCGATTAATAATTTGAGCACGTCTTCCTCCATGATTGTCTCCTCATTTCCGCTCACAGCCCTCCGTTAAACTGTGCGGAATGGCGGACACGAAACGGTAGTCTTACTCTATGAGCAGAAGGCTTTGCATTTAAATGGCCCATAATGCGCATTGCCTTCGACGACAGTGAGATTTCCCGTAATATACGCTGCTCACCATATCGGAGAGGGAGAAAAGGGGGGGTTGGGGTGGACAAAGAGGAGAAGTAGGTTTAGTTGTACGACTGACCAGCAAATTCTCCTCGGTACCCTTTCAGAATTCCATATGTTCAGTACAAAAAAAAAAAAAACCTTACATAGCGTTTGCACTTACTACTTCCTGCATTGTGCATTAAGGGCTTTTGTAAAATAATGAATAGCACGTTGGTGAAACATCATGCAGTCTATACCAAGTTGCGCTATGTGACTGTTCTTCGTCCGTTCCCAGCGTGTATAGTGTGCACGCTTTTATTAAATATTTATGATTATAATTCTTATGCTCTTTGGCAAGGCCTTCTTTTTCTCTGTTACTCGATACTGTCAAGAGATTCTGAAACGAGTAATACGCATACAGACTGAGCTTTCCTTCAGATTCTTCATTCTCTGTTCATACACTACTGCTTACAGCACTAAAGGAAAAAGATGTACTAGCAGCAGTAATTTCTAATAAGGCATTTGTTTATTTCAGTTGTACATGCAGTGTACCCTGTGAGCTCCCTGAACGCGCGACTTAATTACTAGCTCTTAACAAACGCCGCCACGAAAGAAGTGCTACAAAGGATTACTACATTTGTACATATGGGAAGGAAAAACGTTCTCTCACCTTTATAACAGAAAGCAAACCTAGAAAATTTTATTTTCGCACGTTCTTTGCTTATTTTGTCAGTAGTTTAAAAGGGTAGTGTGAAGACTGTTCTACATTGAAGCGCTAGAGAAACTGCTATAGGCATGTGTATTAAAATACAGAGATATGTACACAGGCAGAGTACGGAGATGCGGTCGGCAACGCCTATATAAGACGACAAGTGTCTGGCGCAGTTGTTAGGTCGGTTACTGCTGCTACAATGGCAGATTATCAAGATTTAAGTGAGTTTGAACGTGGTGTTACAGTCTGCGCACGATAGATGGGACACAGCGTCTTCGAGGTAGCGATGAAGTGGGGATTTTCCCGTACTACCATTTCAAGAATCCGGTAAAACATCAAATCTCCGACATCGCTGCGGCCGGAAAAAGATCCTACAAGAACGGGACCAACGACGACTGAAGAGAATCGTTCAACGTGACAGAAGCGCAACCTTCCGCAAATTGCTGCAGATTTCAATGCTGGGCCATCAACAAATGTCAGGGTGTGAACCATTCAACAAAACATCATCGATATGGGCATTCGGAGCAGAAGGTCCACTTGTATACCATTGATGACAGCACAACACAAAGGTTAACTCCTTGGCTGGGTGCGTCAACACCGACATTGCACTGTTGATGACTGGAAACATGTTGCCTGGTCGGGCAAGTCTCGTTTAAAATTGTACCGAGCAGATGGACATGTACGGGTACGGAGACAACCTCATGAAGCCATGGACCCTGCCGTGTTGCGGCACTTCCGCGTGCTCGCGGAGGCCGTGCACGATATTAGGCCAGTGTACCAGTTTCTTTGGTTCTTCAGTCTATTTTTCTGCTATTTAAATAGCATAAAGATGCAGCAGAACTGACGTTAAGTTGCAGCTGTTCTTCGCCTTCTTACGTGTTACGAATAGTATTTTCAGCACAAATTTTGCTTTAGTCTTGGTCATATTGCTATGTGGAAAAAGAAACACGTCAGTGAACCACACATATGGTATGAAGAAGGTTTTGCTGGCGCTCCTATCGAATTCTGCGTTTCAGCGTTGGGGGTTAACTGTCGTTCAGTTAGGTCTTTGCCGTTGTAGTTGTGATGTAATCGAGGAAGTTTATACAAGTTTCTACGGTATATGCTGTTTTAGTGTCAGCCAATTCTACCACGGTGATTATTTCTGCATGTGAACCCAAAGTGCTATTTCTAATGGAGCTTACTGGTACTTACAGTGTTCGATAATTCATGCAGGTCTTCTTTGAATGTCGTTGCGTCATGTTCGTTATAGTGAACAAAGCATACTGTTTGAAGAAGTGACAGTGTTCGCTGCAGAAAGTGAGTCCTCATAACGTGATAGTATAATTCATTTACTGGAGATGAAAAAAATGTGTGAACACCATGAGAAATGCAACTAGCGAAGCCTGCTAGTTGTATTTGACCACGAGTGCCACCTGTGCAATGTCCTCTATACGTTGCAAGCGTCAGTCGTGGTCACAACAGTGTTCTGTGTTGTTGAGTGCGTTATGTCGGAGCTCAGTTCATTCGATCGTGGGCAAACTGTCGATGGATGCTTCTGTACGCAAGGTTGCTGCTGTGTTCGGTGTTCGAAGAGGTACAATATCGGAGATTTATACCGCATACAGGGAAAGCTGAAAAAAATCATTCACTAAGTCAAAAAGCGGACGAAAATGTGTATTGAATGATCGTGACAGACGGTCATTGAAGAGGGCTGTGACGATAAGTAAGAGGATGACAGCTGCAAAATTCACTGCGGAATTGAGTGTCACACTCGCAAACCCTGTTGACACCAAAGCAGCGCGAAAGACGCTTCATAAGGTGGATACTTTCATGGCGAGCAGGAAGACATGGTACCGCAGCCATGAAACTTGGACTGTGGAGTAGTGGAAGAAAGTTCATTTGATCAGATGAGTCTCGTTTCACACTGTTTTCATCTTTTGGTCGAGTTTACGGCCCAAGAGTGAAA
The DNA here is from genome assembly GCF_021461385.2 of Schistocerca piceifrons. Classification (NCBI taxonomy): domain Eukaryota; kingdom Metazoa; phylum Arthropoda; class Insecta; order Orthoptera; family Acrididae; genus Schistocerca; species Schistocerca piceifrons. Next base: position 901,466,369 of record NC_060139.1, read on the forward strand.
CATGGCTGGGATTCGGTGATGTTGTGGGCAGCCATGTCGTGGTGTGCTATGGGCCCCGTAGTTACTGCGCAGGGTCGCATTACTGCCAAGGAAGATGAATTGGTGTATCTATCCTGACCACCGCGACAACAGTCTGCCTGCTTAGCTGCTCGCCTTCAGTGCAAGCGGGCCCGGGTTAGATTCCCGGCCGGGTTGGAGATTTTTTCCGCTGGGGGACTGAGTGTTGTGTTGTCCTCATTATCCACATCACCGGCGTCAACTGAAATAAGCCTTGTACTTGGCGGCCGAACTTCCCCGGATGGGGCCTCCCGGTCAACGATGCCATCCATACGTTCATTTCATTTCACCACGACAACGGATAATAATACGAGTAGTATTGAGCCTTGGTGGTCTAGTTTGGAGAAAAGGGTGCGTGGTCGATATCCAGCGCCATCATCGTTACCTGAACTCGCCACTATTTTATTTTCAGTTAAAAACATACAGGACCTGTATTTACCCATTCCGAGACGACTAAAAGCCGTTTTGAGTGCCAATGATTTTCCTACACCGTGAGAGGCATAGCAATGTGAGTGTGGTTGGTGTTCCCGTATTTTTATCCATCCTCTGTATTTGTTGTGAGAACAACTATAGCTAACGAGGGCGATGTCAGTCATTAACGCAGTACAGACCCGCTCGTATCAAATTTGACTCCTGTATGTCTTAGGAACGGAAGAACATTGTGTAATAAGTGTTTCAGTTCGTGTATCTCGGGTTACAAACTTTTTTTCGCTAGGAATGAGCAGGAGCGTAGTGAACGATCACAGTGTAATCGTTTCCGATCGGTAAACCGAGCGATATGGTGCAGTGATGCGCTTACTGGACTTATAATTGGGATGAGGGGGTCCTAATCCCCCTACGCCTGTTCAGATACCTTTCCCTACAGAATTTTCGATATGATTTTTTTCATTGCGTCGCGACCGATTTTTTCCCCTGACGTTACGCAGTCAGTCAAGAGATATACTGCTCCTTCTATATTGAGATCCATGTTAACTAATCTTTTGTCCTTCTGATAAATACCAAGGGGCATAATGATCGCAAGAGCCACTTGATGATAGCAGTGTTACTGCATAAAGATGGAGGGGAAGAACAGTTGGTTTATAGCTGCGAACCAAGACTATTGACTATATCGACGTAGAAACTCTCCAGTTATTTGAGCGCAATTGGTAGTTTCCCATGTTAAGCACATACCTTATGTTGCGACTGGCTGGTGTTCATTCTGCCATTGTTGCAAACACTATCCCATCTTGGTAAATTTTCTCACTTGAGACACAAAACACAATGTGCGGTAAATGGCTGTTGACGAAACGAGAGTGATTTCTCGACAATAGTGGCCAGTACACGAAATACGGCTCTTTTACGTCATCCACTGGCATAACTACAGAACTAGGGTTCTGAGTAGTAATTTGGAAATTTGTGGGAAGATCTTATGGGACCAAACTGCAGAGGTCATCGGTCCCTAAGCTTACACACTACTTAACATAACCTAAACTAACTTACACTAAGGGCGAAACACACACCCATGCCCGAAGGAGGACTCGAACCTCCGACGGGGGAAGCCGTTCAGAGCAGTACTGATCTGATCTCTTTATACAGCAAACGAAGGGGGCGGCACGAAGAGTTGCTGGAATCGTTAAATGCCACGATGTTTGCTTCTGACAATAGCGATAAAACCTCCCATAATTGATTCCACATTTCATATGTAGAAATCCGAGGACGAATTACTTCAGTTCCTCTAGTATCTTCCTTGGTGCCTTGCGTGTTCTGACCCCTCGTCTTATGAGAGTACGTCCAGCATTGTCGAACGTTATCGTTTTATTGGCCCAGGTGTTACGGTATGGGAAGGCTTTATATTTCGTGGAGATATTGATCTACAGTTCTTTGAGCACGGTAGCTTCACCGGAAACGTTGCTGTGAACATGTGCTACTTCCCCATGTGCCTCTTTCCAGCGGAGCATTCGGCCCTGACTTCAGTTACGGTTAACAACTCGCACCCCATTAAACATTGCTGGTGGAGGAGCTCTCGGAACGAGAGGGTATTTGGTGGATGGACTGGCCTCCCTCCTTCACCGTCTAAAATCCCATCGAGCGCATGTAGGTAGCGTTGGAGAGACGAATTGCAACGCGTCCACTTGTGTCCACGACGAGCCAGCTGTTGTGAACCGTGCTGGTGGTTGAATGGAACGCCATAACGCAAGAACTCCCTGCCTATCTTGCGGTGAGCGTGGGATCACGTGGATGAGCATGCACTGGCGTCTGTGGTAGACACAGACACCCAAGTATGAACCATGCTCTACCTTCTGTAATGTGCGAGGAACCATTATGAATTGTGGTGACTTCAGTGTAATTACTATATTTCAATAAAAGTGCAATTTCTGTCGGTCTCATTGCTTATTTCTTTGTTGGCTTCTTTGCTATACTGTAGCTTTTTTTTTCTGTGTATGGTTAAAGTTTCATTGAGCTGTGTTACTTCGCAGTGACACATCACTCGAAAGTTACTTTCCTCCATAAGTTTTGCACAACAATGTATGTTACCATGTGTTGCTTTAAATGTCTGCGTTATTACGACTGTTTCTCGATTAGGTAACAAGCGTCTGCAATGTGTGAGTTGTAGCAAGCGATCAGTTCAGTCAGCTGGTCATGTGAGTTAGCGGTAAACATGGTGTTGAACATCTACATTAATGAAGATCAAAGTAGTTGGTTAATCTTCAGTCTGACACCGACGCGAATTGGCAATTTAAAACTTCCTGGCAGATTAAAGCTGTGTGCCCGACCGAAACTCGAACTCGGGACCTTTGCCTTTCGCGGGCAAGTGCTCTGCCATCTGAGCTACCGAAGCACGACTCACGGCCGGTCCTCACAGCTTTACTTCTGCCATGGTGGAGCACTTGCCCGCGAAAGGCAAAGGTCCCGAGTTCGAGTCTCGGTCGGGCACACAGTTTTAATCTGCCAGGAAATTTCATATCAGCGCACACTCCGCTGCAGAGTGAAAATCTCATTCTGGAAATATCCCCCAGGCTGTGGCTAAGCCATGTCTCCGCAGTATCCTTTCTTTCAGGAGTGCTAGTTCTGCTCGCAGGAGAGCTTCTGTAAAGTTTGGAAGGTAGGAGACGAGATACTGGCAGAAGTAAAGCTGTGAGGACCGGCCGTGAGTCGTGCTTCGGTAGCTCAGATGGTAGAGCACTTGCCCGCGAAAGGCAAAGGTCGCGAGTTCGAGTCTCGGTCGGGCACACAGTTTTAATCTGCCAGAAAGTTTCATATCAGCGCACACTCCGCTGCAGAGTGAAAATCTCATTCTGCCAATTTAAAGTTTCTGCTAATATATCAGGCGTAAAAGTAGTTGATATAAGCAACGTAAGTAAACAAAACTGGTGACAAAATTTCAGTGTCATTTCCCCATTCTTAGATGTAAATCTTTTCCTTTTTCATTTCTGCATGTCAGTGGTGAAGGAGCAGTGTTACTGGAACTAAATCGGGTAAAGTATTTTGTATCAAAGTGGGCTTACAAATTTTGCTGTGAAGGTCCGGTCAGAAGAGAGGAAGTATGCAGCGGTATACCAAAAGCTACTGAGCGAGGTGGTAACTTCGCCGCACTAGGAAATTGTGTCGTGAAACTTTTAAGTAATAAACAATGTGCAGCTTTCATTTAAAGTAAACTATTGTCTTTATTTTACGGAATTAGTATTTTATTTATTTTATTGCATTTACGGCATTAGTATTTTACGATATTAGTTACACTTGTTCTTTAAACTACGATGTGTGTAACTAACTTTAAATTTTTATTCATTCTTATTTTAATTAATTTATTTCGTTTTAAGTGGGGTAGCTTTTTTTTTTACCTTAGTTCCTTTACTTCACACCGCTTCGTTGAAAGTCGTTGAGTGACAGAGCTACTTCATTCAATTAGTTTCTCACTTGCTTATCAACCTAGTACACAAATTATGTAAGTACTGTCCTTAATTTTTTTTATCCTTTCACTTGTTCTGAATGACACCTTCTGTCATCTGTGTCAGTTCACAGCATTCACACAAATCAGAATCTTTCTATAAAAACACGAACTGTGCAAATGTCGGCATTGTAGAATTAATTCGTTTATTAAAACAAAATATGACTTCGTAGGTAAGAGGTAATCAAATCTGGTTTTTAATTCTTGCAGTCGCACAGTTACTGTTAGCGGGATGCTTTTTACCACTGCGATTAGCCATGTCAGTCGTAGAGTGCGGAGCTGGGGGATAAGAGTCTAGACTACCTAACAGAAAAAAAAAAAATCATTCACCAATTTACTTAGTAGATAGATAACTTTAGCTGCAAGATTCGAGGTTAGTTTATTCATCTGCTCATTATAAAATTGGCTGTGATGTGTAACTGTCCCTTTCTCGGCGACTGAACTGATATTGAATCAGAGTGAGTTTATACCACACATCAAAGTGACTTGCTTGGCGCTTTACCAGCGAACATACAACTTCATTTGTTACTTCAAAAGTTTGCATTAAATTTTCCAGGCACAAATTACCTCTGACGTGTTTCATATACCGATACGAAAATCCAGCAGTTCCCGATGATATAGGTAGAGATCATTGCTGTGATAGCACCACAACTACATTCCTGCCTATTTGCTGCTATTATTGAAAAGACTGTATGTGTATGATCTGAATGTATTTAAGATTCTTCTGTAGAGGTAAGTTGCCTCGCCTGTGGTAGTGCCTTCATTCAGGGTATTTCAAGACATTTGACCTCTAACTACAGTAGAAACCGTGTTTCACTCTGTCTGTAGCCGTATAAAGGTTATCGTTTCGTTCGCGTCATCTGTAACAATGTGAAACGTTCCTTTCTTTCGTCATCGGAGAGACTGCATCGAACGAAGTCTTATTCGCGGCCGCGGTTGGAATGCACACGCTTTTGACGCACGAGACAAATATCACCATTTATTGCTCCGAAGATTAACTGGAAACCCTTTATTAGTGGATCAGGAGAAGTTACCTGCACTGCTACACTATTGCAACCAGTATTAAGGGTTGCCAGCCCCGTTTAGTCCGAATTAACTTGTCACCATTCCGAAATCGATAATTAATGCCCTATAGGAATATAAGTGCGTTCAGCAAGATTCCAAGATCCGGCCACTGCCGCTTTCAGCTGGTTTCCAGCTACTAGTACCAATGATCATAGTAAAGACAAAGTTGAAAACCAGTAAGTAAAAGTCACACAGAAAAGACATTTTATATTGAGCAAGCAGTAAAGGAAACAAAAGAAAAATTCCGAGTAGGTATTAAAGTCCATGGAAAAGAAGTAAAAACTTTGAGGTTCGCCGATGACATTTTAATTCTGTCAGAGACAGCAAAGGACTTGGAAGAGCAGTTGAACGGAATGGACACTGTCTTGAAAGGAGGATATATGATGAACATAAGCAAAAGCAAAACGAGGGTAATGGAATGTAGTTGCATTAAGTCGGGTGATGCTGAGGGAATTAGATTAGGAAATGAGACACTTAAAATAGTAAAGGAGTTTTGCTATCTGGGGAGCAAAATAACTGATGATGGTCGAAGTAGAGAAGATATAAAATGTAGACTGGCAATGGCAAGGAAAGCGTTTCTGAAGAAGAGAAATTTGTTAACATTGAGTATAAATTTAAGTGTGAGGAAGTCGTTTCTGAAAGTATTTGTATGGAGTGTAGCCATGTATGGAAGTGAAACATGGACGATAAATAGTTCTGACAGCAGGAGAATAGAAGCTTTCAAAATGTGGTGCTACAGAAGAATGCTGAAGATTAGATGGGTAGATCACATAACTAATGATGAGGTATTGAATCTAATTGGGGAGAAGAGGAGTTTGTGGCACAACTTGATGAGGAGGAGGAACCGGTTGGTAGGACATGTTCTGAGGCATCAAGGGATCACAAATTTAGCGTTGGAGGGCAGCGTGGAGGGTAAAAATCGTAGAGGGAGATCAAGAGATGAATACACTAAGCAGATTCAGAAGGATGTAGGTTGCAGTAGGTACTGGGAGATGAAGAAACTTGCACAGGATAGGGTAGCATGGAGAGCTGCATCAAACCAGTCTCAGGACTGAAGACCACAACAACAACAACAACAAATTGCTACAGACGCAAAAGTAATTTATGGCGTCAGTTAGATTTTGCAAAGTGTGTCGCTTTTATTAAACACCGATTTCTGATAGATAATGATAGTGTGAGCACTCTCATGAAACTGCAACATCCTCCTGGAAAATGACACATTATTCCACACTCACACGTGAGAAACACTTTCCTTGTAGGTTTTCCATATTAGCAAAGTACCTTCGTCAGTGACTAATGATTTCTAACTACAGACTTCGAAAGTGTTAAACACTTGGAAACACCACTTATACCCCAGAGAGCACATGGCTTGCCTCCTATACTGACAGGGGTTTCCAGCCATCCCTTCAATTTCAACAGTTCCAAGCATTTCCCCAACATTGAACACCGGCATTTTCAGATGTTTACTGTCCCCATTGATAACAACCCTCTGCAAAGTGCTATATCCTACCAAGACTTATCACTGGTTATTTACCATAAGATTTGGAAAACGGCTGCGTAGATGGGAATGTAACTAGCTCTTCAGCCATCATAATCAGCTCCAACCATGAACAACTTCAGGTGAGTATTGAAAGAACTGACACTTATGTCTAGGTTAGACAAAATCCCTTTCTACCAGGTGCCAGAAACTAGCTGTGGTTTCCCTAATAGCCAAGAGGAAGACTTCTTGCTGTATCTAGACTGCTGCAAAACTGTCTCATGCCACTGTTAGAGGCAGAAAGTGTATGCTGTATCTACTGACATCGTGTTGTTCCGCATCACTCCCATCTAGATGCTTTTGAGTTCTTAAACATGGCTCTGATAAGCTTGTGGATGAGTAGTGATGTGGACAATGATCAAAAATTCCTATCATAGTTCCCCACTTGCCCAGCTTGAGTGTGTCCTCATTACCAGCAGAATTACCAAACTTACAGGATGGCAGATGCAATATCTTTGAACAGAGTGATTTCAGTGCTGGATTGATTTTGTTTCAGAGTGAATATCTTCAGAATGAATACTCGGGAACATACTGAGTTCTCATAACAAAAACCTTCTAGCTCCCCTGTATGTTTGCAAAAATCTACACTTTTTGTCAAAAAACTCATTTAAGGGACATCAGAGAAAGAGCTTCAGTCATTTTAAGAGGATAAGTAAAAAATTTTCCTCAGTGTAAGTACAATTTTCATTGCAATACAAATAGAACCTGTACATTAACATGAATTTTTCAAGCTATTCCCATAACTTTTCAGTGCAATTAGTCCATTTTTGCACAAGTTTCGTGATGGCCCCAGAAAAGGTGGTTTTCAGATGAGCAGCGAGCCACACATGCACCACGTCCTTTACTTCTTGATACAAGGTGAACTGATGACCCCTCATTATTTCTTTGTGTGGAGCAAACAAGAAATAGTCAAAATGGACAGGATCAGGGGTTCACAGATGGTTTTGATGATGACGGGTTTGTGGGGCACTCAATTGCGGGGTCATGAGTGCCCGTACAAAGTCCCAATTATTACACAGTCCAATTTTTCTACACAGTCCAATCTAGCCATTGCCATGAGGGATGATGGTGGTGATGAAATGATGAGGCAGCACAAACACACAGCCCCTATACAGATGGTGAGCCGTTACTTCAAACTTAAGTTTTCGAGGCGTTTCAGCCGTGCGAGCAGTGGTATGTGGAGGGATATTGTCATGTGTCAACACAACACCTGTAGACATTAGTCTTCGGCATTTCCTTACAATTGCAGATATTAGCCTGTCAGTAAGCATCTCACTTACATGCACTGTTTATTGTTGTGCTATTCTCCTAGTAGTGATCCAGTTCTTGGCCTTGTGCACTCCAATAAATGGTAAGCATAAGTTTTCCTGTAGATGATTTGGTTTTGAACTTTTTCATTCTGGGCAATTGCACATGTTTCCATTCCATGCTCTGCCATTCACTATCTGGCTTGTAATGGTACACTCATGTTTTGTCATCAGGGATGATTCTGCCTACATTCATTGCCATAGCAATCCAGATACTTTTAGCAGATGTCCAAGTCTGCATTTTTTTATGCAACACTGTGAATTGTTTTGGGACCTGTGTTGCACAGAGATAATGAAACCCGAGTCCATTGTGAATTATTTTGTAGACAGAACCAAGACTAATTTGCAGATGATGTGCCACTTCATCAATAGTCACTGGCCTGTCTACCAGAACCATGTCACATGCATGCTCAACATTGTAATCATTTGTGGCTGTGGATGGTCATCTGGCTCCTTCCTCACATGCAAGACTTGCATGAACATTTTTGAATTTTGCAATCCGTTCATAGGCTCTCTGTTGGGACAACAGTTTTTGTGCCAAAAGTCTTTGATGAACTGCAGCCTCAGATACACCTTCTGACCACAAAAAATAGATCACTACTCATTGTTCCTGTTTGGCGCAAACTTCTAATGGAATGGCTCTGATCTGTCAGCTGCAGAAGGAAGACAAGGGGAGGCATTAGGATCAAACTTCAATACCAGGACCACAATAGTGTAACAATAAAATAAATGGGAACAGAGGTCAGTATGAACAGTGTAAGAGAATTATGTTAGCGTGGTGAATAATTGTTGACATACTCTTTTCATAACCATGTACCTTACAAAGTAAACATAACTGTGTACATTTTTAGTGTGTGCTGTAAAATGAATTGAACTTCATATGCAACTTTAGAGAATTGCATTGTGGTTTGTGTTTTGAGAAAGTAGCTTGCATATATCATGTTTGATATACTTCACGGAAGAAGTCACACTGCAGAGTCTGCCATGGTAAAATTTGTTAAAGATAGGGACTGCATCATAGCAGATTGTGTCGGCCTTAACAACCAGGAGCCAGTGCTGGACCATGTGCGCTGGCTTCTTTGTGGGTTGACCTCCTTCCCAAGCAGTAAAGACTGCAGTTTCTGGGGAAGGTGGTGTCCTTCCTAGCGTAAAATGGCAACTAGGGGACTGGAACAATGAGTTACAACCATCATATGAAAACAAGACATCAAGCTTTACAAAAATTTCTACGATCACAGACAGCAGAACCAGTGTGAAAATTTTAAATACACCAGAAATTCCTTTGCCAATCCCTGTTGTTGGACACAGTGTTCAGCCAAAACAGATAAAGTACAGAAGGTGACTACACTAATTAAGCATCCAGTGAGCTGATTATTCGAAGATGTTGCATTAGAAGAAATAATGGAATTTCTTGTCATAATACTGTAGCATTGACTTAGAAGGCTGAATGTTAAAGCATGTCTTCTTGTAGTCCACTATCCATTTTTTGTACTCAAAAGAAATATCTTCTGAGGATGGAGGGAGGGTACTTGGACAAACAGGCAAAAAAGAGTAGAAAAAGTTTTTATGTGAAGAAACTCCATTTGTGCCGAGATTAGTACTCCAGTGCTGAAAGCATATATAATCATTTGTATTTGTCAGACAGTGTTGTACACACATGATTTTTAATCTGTTCTTATTCTGTTACAGTTGGATCGATTCAAGGAGCCTCCAGCATTTGGCCCCATGTGTGATCTTCTGTGGTCAGATCCGCTAGAAGACTTCGGTAGCGAAAAAAATGCTGAGCATTTCAGTCACAACAGTGTCAGAGGCTGCTCATATTTCTACAGGTAAAATAAATATTTTTCTTCTCAGTTTGAAGAAACTTCAAAGGTCATGTGTCTGTGATGTGTTTTAGAATTATTGATGTATTCTTATTATTAGTTTTATTGTGAAATGATTGCAAAAGCATTTAAAATACATTCAGTTAAAAAAAGAAAAGATCAGTATTGTTAGAACAAGCAGAAATGTAAAATGCCGTGTCCAGTTAACAACCCAGTTATGCTCCATGCGTACATTGCATCCACTTACCTAATTCCAAACATATTACTGGTGGAAACTAGAGTAACTCCGACCAGATGACGCATCATGTTAATGCACAATACAGATGTTGTTGTGGACTTCAGTCCTGAGACTGGTTTGATGCAGCTCTCCATGGTACTCTATCCTATGTGAGCTTCTTCATCTTGCAGTACCTACTGCAGCCTACATCCTTCTGAATCTGCTCAGTGTATTCATCTCTTGGTCTCCCTCTACGATTTTTACCCTCCACGCTGCCCTCCAATACTAAATTGGTGATCCCTCGATGTCTCAGAACATGTCCTACCAACCGATCCCTTCTTCTAGTCAAGTTGTGCCACAAGCTCCTCTTCTCCCCAATTAGATTCAATACCTCATCATTAGTTATGTGATCTACCCATCTAATCTTCAGCATTCTTCTGTAGCACCACATTTCGAAAGCTTCTATTCTCTTCTTGTCTAAACTATTTATCGTCCATGTTTCACTTCCATACATGGCTACACTCCATACAAATAATTTCAGAAACGACTTCCTGACATTTAAATCTATACTCGATGTTAACAAATTTTTCTTCTTCAGAAACGCTTTCCTTGCCATTGCCATTCTACGTTTTATATCCTCTCTACTTCGACCATCACCAGTTATTTTACTCCCTAAATAGCAAAACTCCTTTACTACTTTAAGTGTCTCATTTCCTAATCTAATTCCCTCAGCATCATCCGACTTAATTTGACTACATTCCATTATCCTCGTTTTGCTTTTGTTGTTGTTCATCTTATACCCTCCTTTCAAGACACTGTCCATTCCATTCAAATGCTCTTCCAAATCCTTTGCTGTCTCTGACAGAATTACAATGTCATCGGCGAACCTCAAAGTTTTTATTTCTTCTCCATTGATTTTAATACCTACTCCAATCTTTTCTTTTGTTTCCTTTATTGCTTGCTCACTATACAGATTGAATAACATCGGGGATAGGCTACAACCCTGTCTCACTCCCTTCCCAACCACTGCTTCCCTTTCATACCCCTCGACTCTTATAACTGCCATCTGCTTTCTGTACAAATTGTAAATAGCCTTTCACTCCCTGTATTTTACCCCTGCCACCTTCAGAATTTGAAAAAGAGTATTCCAATCAACATTGTCAAAAGCTTTCTCCAAATCTACAAATGCTAGAAACGTAGGTTTGCCCTTCCTTAATCTGTCTTCTAAGATAAGTCGTAAGGTCAATATTGCCTCATGTGTTCAAATATTTCTATGGAATCCAAACTGATCTCCCCCGAGGTCAGCTTCTATCAGTTTTTACATTCGTTTGTAAAGAATTCGCGTTAGTATTTTGCAGCTGTGACTTATTAAACTGATAGTTCGGTTAGTTTCACATCTGTCAACACCTGATTTCTTTGGGATTGGAATTATTATATTCTTCTTGAAGTCTGAGGGTATTTCACCTGTCTCATACATCTTGCTCACCAGATGGTAGAGTTTTGTCAGGACTGGCTCTCCCAAGGCTGTCAGTAGTTCTAATGGAATGTTGTCTACTCCCAGGGCCTTGATTCGACTCAGGTCTTTCAGTGCTCTGTCAAACTCTTCACACAGTATCATATCTCCCATTTCATCTTCATCTACATTCTCTTCCATTTCCATAATATTGTCCTCATTAAAACTCTCAATTCTGGAGCGTCATCCTTATGAAAGTTTAAGAAGAAATACATGCATGCAGACAGACGGTTAGAAAATACAGAAAAGGCATAAATGTCGAAATTCTGAACAGTTTCTTAAAATGAATTTTGGAGTATTTTAGTGAATCTTGAATAAGAATATGTTAGACACACAAAAGCTTCCAGGCATCTATTGAAGCAGTCATTCTGGGCAGATAGGTGGAAGAATAGTCAGCATGACATATTGTTAATCCTCTGGGCTGGGGAATTTTCTTCACCCAGGGACTAGGTGGTGTGCTGTTCTCATCATCATGCTATCATCTTCATCGACTAGTGGTCGCCAAAGTGGCATCAAATTGAAAGACCGGCACCCGTCGAACGATCTGCCCGACGGGGGGCCCCTAACCATACGAATAAATAAACTACAAAGAGTTGCGTCCTCCTCCTCTTCCTTTCCCCTCAAGATCCTGGGTTTGATCTTGTGTATTTCTGCTAGTACAACAACAATAAAAAAGTGCCATTTTAAAGAGATCCTCACAACGAACAATATTAAAACAATCATTTTTCTGCACACTTTGCAGTTAATATTCTCTTAATAACACCATTCTTCTTCTTTTTCTTCTTCTTCATCATCTTCTTCTTCTTCTTCATCTTCATCATCATCATCATCATCTTCGACTTCATTTGTAACCTCAACAAGATGGTGATTTACACAGTTACTGAGACAGGGCCAGCATATTCCTGATGAAAATTTGGGTTCAATTCTCAGGCTGGCTTAAATTTTCATTGTGTCACAGTGTATGCATTACATTGGAGCTCAGCATTTCTGAGTTACTTCACTGATGTTGTATGATATTGTTTGTCTTGATTGATTTTGTACCTACCTTTATTTCCGATTACAAGTAAATTTAAATTACAAAAACCATCTAAATTGCATGCAAGAGGGTCAGAAACAAAAAAAATGTTATGAACTTGGCAGAAGTTAAGACAAATGTTTTAGGTGAATTGTGATTTTTGTTGGAGCTTATGGACTGTAGCAGCTCCAAACACCTCCACACAGTGGAAGTGATTTGTTTGGGATAATTGGCAGCTCCTCGGGAGTGTAAAAGACAAACATTCCTGATGCTTTCATGATATGGTCTTACACATAATGTGGAACAAGAAGCAGTATGTGGCTGCATTTCTTCAGGAAATGGGACAACCATGGTAACACCACAAAAATGTAACTTTAAAGGAAGGAAAGATTTAAAAATAAAACTGATGTTCTGTGTTTCACAATTTTCTGTTCTTCATTCACAGAATCTAAGAAATAGAATTTATAAGATACCTTGGTTTGTTTCTGCTAACATTTAACAGTTTCCATCCTATAAGACTAAAATTATAAAAAATATTTGATGCTAAACAAATTGCTGTTGCTTCAGAGCAATACTAGTATTTATAAATACCATAAACACCATAAAAGTAAAAAAAAGGGTGTTTAAAGGTACCTTTGACCTTACACTTCCCCCTGTCCCCCCCACCTCCTGCCTCTCTCGTCGCCCCCCCCCCCCCCCCCCCCTTGTGTGTGAGAGACTACATTGCCAGTAAGCCTAATCAAAAATGAATGAATTTGTTATGCAAAAGTTTGAAAAGTCTCTCTACAACTACAACTTTTTCTTTTACTGAACATGCAGTATTGGTTCAGTTGAAGATAATTCTTTTAAATGATAGAAATTAAACTTGAAGTATAAGGCTTCTTATTGATTATTGTTTATTTTTTCAGCTATGCTGCATGCTGTGATTTCCTCCAGAACAATAATCTACTGTCTATTATAAGAGCACACGAAGCTCAGGATGCCGGGTTGGTAACTTCTTTTTTGTTTTCATTGTAGAAATTTAGTGTGATTACATACTGAAGATAAAAATGATAATTTACCTGACAAAATAGCAATTAGGTCATTCCACACTAAGCACAACAATGATCCCCATCTCATCATCTCCAATCTGAATAAAATTTTGCACAGTTTCCCTTGTAGATAAAATTTAATTTGTGCAAGATTTTAACTAGAGATAAAAAATTTAGTGTTAAGTGATGCTTTTTTAGTTTGGGGTTGCAAAATGCTGTGTGAGCTCTGACAGTTTCATCCAAATTTAAGATGGTTCAAAATTGAAACTATTAGTAATCCAAAGGGGATATTAGGATCACATGCACAACTTTTGAGCTCAACACTTTTCCAGATTTGAAGACTGTGCCAGTCACCATTTTCATGCTGCATGAGCTCAAAAGTTTCAGAAATGTTAGTTACAACCATTTTTTGACTGGGAAAATGGAGCTTATTGAGTGCCATTTAGTAGTTACGCAGAGAGGATACTTGTCACCTACCTAGCTGCTGCAGTTATTTGTAACCGTTCTAAAATTATTAAAAAGTGAGTATTCCAACAAAATATGTTGCATCAAATTTGAGTGTACTTTCATTTCACATTGTTATATGTGGTAGAGGAAAAAGCATCATGTGATGTGATGTATACTTAACTTACAAATTTCATTTTGGCACAAGCTTCTACCAGTGGGCATTCATTCTGAAGTACGCTAAATGTAATTCGACTGTTATCTATAGCCATGGCTCGGGATAATTGTTGTTTTGCCAATTTTGTATATGACGAGACCTGCTTGGCTTCAGCCAATCTAATGTACTATCATGTGAAGTAACGAGGCCCACTACTCCCGAAGAGATATCAAAACCAAGGTTAAGGGCTAATAAACCTTTGTTTTGCAACTGGTTAGCCGATTTTTTCCAACCTCCTCATATTCACACAGTTGCTGATTTGCAGCCATTATCAGAAGGAGTGTTTCCTCAAGGACTGAAAATTTCAAAAGTAAAACCACTCTATGTAAAGTGGGGAACTATAGACCAATAGCTGTGCTTTCAGTATTTTCAAAAATACTATAGACATTGATAAAACTTTAGAGTAACATTTTATTTGAAGAGTTCAATCTCTTGTCTGTAAATCAACATTGTTTTTGCAGAGGCATCAGCTATTACCAAGCTCATAGAAAGTATTGTAATGAAACTAGAAAGAAGCAACATCACAAAAGGATTAAACTTGGACTTCTCAGAGGCATTCAGTATTGTTCAATATGACATCTCGTTAGGTAAATTACATGCTGTTGGTACACGAGGAATATCAAAGAAATGATTTGATTCAACTCTCCAAAATAGGAGACAGATGTTAGAAACTATTTAGCAAACAGTAAAAACCAAAGCACTATTTATAAATCTGACATTCAGAATGTACCAATAGGATTACCATAAGGCAGTTCCAAGGACCTCCCTCATATATCTTATTTATGTAATAGGATACCGAGATTCCGACCAGTTGTACTCATAGTAACTTGGTTTGACAATGATGCAAATCATGTGTAACTGATACAGACCAGGTATTGCCAACGTCTACATTCAGAGTTTTGGAATATAAACAAATTTTGATTGAAATGAACAAGTTAGCCTTTAATATATCAAAAACTTACAGAACAACGAAGTCTCATCATGACCTAGACATCAGAATCCATATATATTTAAAAAATGGATATATGTATTTGTGTATGTTCCACTTCTCCTAAACCACTGGACTGATATCACCCAAACTTTGTACACATATCCCTTACTGTCAGGCAAAAATTGCTGTGAGGGTAAGAACCACTTACCTATCATAGTTTCGGAAATATGACATCATAAACAATTAGTTGCATGAAAAACTGCCACATCATGCAAGGTGTTTAGATTTATTACTTCTTTGCTACTAACTCTATTTGCAACATATTTTGCTGATAACATCCACATATGCCTCTGGGTGTACCTACAAAATATATTGTTGTATGACATATAGATCAAGAGATACGATGTGTTAAACACAGACATGCATGAAAAAATACTGCTTCACGCATGAAGTTCTAATACATTTATAGTTTGCTACTAGGGCACTCGTACAGTCAAGTGAACTTAAAGAAATCCCTGACACCTGGCAGAACTTTTGGCAGCCTTTTAACTGTGTAGCAGAAATGGCTGTAGGTGAAACTGTAGCCATCTGTAGAGCTATGAAGAGATGTAGCCATACAGACATTTACAAAATCATGTTGTAGGCATGTGAAGCAGCTGTGGCCAGCATATAGTAACTGTTTAATAATTTCAAAGATGTTTTCATGATTACATGTAAATGAAATTTGTAGATCAGAATAAACGAATTGAAAGGGTAACTGCCACCAAATTTTCAGACCTGGAAATTGATGAAAATTCAAACTGAAAAGCCCTCGTCTTCTGTCTCACTAGCAAGTTAAGCTCCACTTGCTTTGCATTTGTGTAATTAGTACTGCATGCAGTAAACAGAGTATTACAATTGTCTACTTTGCATACATCCATTCTAGAATTACTTACAACCTCACATCCAGGTTCATAATCAGACAAACCTAAAAACCATTTTCACTGTACAACAACAAGCTGTTAGCCTAGAACTGCTTGTAATTATTTGAACACCTTCTGAACACTTACTTCAATAGCTCAGTATTCTACCCTTGGCATGCCTCTATGGAAAAAAAAGTGATAGAAAAAAAGTACATTGACAGTTTTGAAACCAACTCAGTTCTTCCCTCTTACAGCTCAGGTTTCATTTCTGTGTAAGTGTCAACTATGTATTTGACATAAAATAAAGCTCCAAAACAGTCAGGAAGTTACACATGCTAGAAAGACAGATTAGGCAGCATAGGAGGAGTGGTGTTTAGCGCAGTTTACCAAATTATTGTCTTTTTGAGGTTGAAACAAAGTGTGACAGTGAAATTATCTGGAAGCATATAATACTTCTGGGTGAAATCAGTTTAGTTGTTGACAATATTATGAAAATGATAGATTGGTATGTGGAGATGATGAGTTGCAGACAGGCACAAAAAGAGACTGTTTTCAGCCAAAAGGCCTTCTTATAAAGTGGACAAAATGCGCGCGTGCCCCCCCCCCTCCCCCCCCCCCCCCCCCCCGCCCCCCCCCACACACACACACAGACAGTTCACATTCACAAGCACATAACCACTGTCTCCGGCCACCGAGGCCAGGCTGTGAGCAGATGCTTATGATGCGAGAAGCAGTCTGGGTGGTGGGGTAAGGAAGAGGCTGGGTCGGTGAGGGGAAGGGGAGAGCAGGGTAGGGGTGGAGAACGGTAAAGTGAAGTGCTGTTTGTGGGAGAGCACATTTGGTGGGGACAGGGTAGGGCAGCTAGGTATAGTTAGGAGGTCAGAAAGTGGTAATACCTGGGGGGGGGGGGGGGGGGTTAGCAGAAAAGGAAGACTGCAAGTCTGTGTGGTGCTGGAGTGGAGTGTGGAGTGGAAGGAGGGACGGGGTAGGTGGGTGAAGCAGAGAGCCTAAGAAAGGTTGAGGCCAGGCGTGTGGGAATTAAGAAAAGCTGGAGTTGGTAGGAATGATCCAGATAGTGCAGGTTGTGAAGCAGTCATCGAAGTGAAGAACTTGGTGTTGGGCAGTGTGGTCAGTAGCTGAGAGGTCCAGCTCTTTCTTGGCCGAAGTTTGTCAGTGGCCATTCATGCAGACAGTGTGTTGGTTGTCATGTGTACACAGAACATAGCACAGTGGTTGGCAGCTTTCCTTGTAGATCACATAACTGATTTTACAGGTAGCCCTGCATTTGATGGGATAAGTGATTCTTGTTACTGGACTGGAGTCTGTGATTGTGGGAGGATGTCAGGTCAGGTCTTGCATCTATGTCTGTAACAGGGATGTGAGCCATAAGGTAAGGGATTGGGAGAAGGGATGGAGTAGGATGGATGAGGGTATTCTACAGGTTTTATGGGCAATGCTGCCGTGGGAGGGGTGGGAAGGATAGTGGGTGGGATATTCCTCATTTCAGGGCACAACAAGAGTTAGCCACAACCCTGATGGAGAATGTGATTCAGTTGCTCCAGGCCTGGGTGGTACTGTGTCAGGAACAAAATGCTCCTTTTTGGGCAGATGGTGGCACTTTGGGAGGTTCTGGATGACTGGAGAGATAAGGCACAGGAGATTTTTTTTTCTGTAGATGACTGGCTGGGTAATTCCAGTCTGTGAAGGCCTCATGAGACCTTTCCTGTCACCATGACCAACTATATCCTCACCCACAATTGCTTCACCTTTGAAGCCACCATGACCAACTATATCCTCACCCACAATTGCTTCACCTTTGAAGGCATCACCTACAAACAAATCATGGTACAGCAGTGCTCCCCCCCCTCCCCCTCCCCCCCCCCCCCCCCCCCCCCATGGTAGAGGAGTTCTTCCTAAGTACCCAGAATCCCAAACACCTCACCTGGTTCAGATTCATTGATGATATCTTCATGATATGGATCATGGATGAGAACATGTCGACAAAACCTGAACCCCTTCTCGCTATTCACTTCACCTGCCTTCCTCAACCCAACAAGCCACCTTCCTCAATATTGACTTCCACCTCAAAGATGGCTACATCAGTACTTCCGTTCATATCAGACCTACCAACCACCAGCAATACCTCCAGTTTGACAGCTGCCACCCATTCCATACCAAAAAGTCCCTTCCATACAACCTAGCCACCTTTTGCCACTGCATCTATAGTGCAAGCAGTCCCCCTCCAAATATACCAAGGGCTTCACTGAGTTTTCACAGATCAGAATTACCCTTCCAGTCTTGTACTGAAACAGATTTTCTGTGCCTTATCTCTTCAGTCAACCACCACCCACCAGAGTTCCACCATCTGGTCACAAAGGACCATTTCCCTCTTCACTCAATGCCACCCAGGACTGGAGCAACTGAATCATATTCTCTGCCAGGACGTAGAATACCTCTCGTAGTGCCCTGAAATGAGGTACATCCTACCCACTATCTTTCCCACCCCTCTGACAGTGGTATTCCACTGCCCACTGAACCTACACAATATCCTCATCCACCTGTACTCCACTGATGCTCCCAAACTCTTGCTTCAAGGCTCATATGCCTGTAATACACCTAGGTGCTTTAGCTGTCCCATATATCATCCTAATACAACCTACTCCAGTCCGGTCACAAGCATATGCAAAGGTGGGGATACCTGTGAAAGCAGTTATGTGATCTACAAGCTAAGCTAGAACCACTGTGTTGAGTTCTACAAGGGCAAGATGACCAACAAGTCGTCTATCCACATGGTCACTGACAAATTTTGGCCAAGAAACAGCTGGGGCACCCAGTTGCTGAGCATTCTTCACCTCTGTGACAGCTTCACAGCCTGCACCATCTGCAGCCTTCCTATCAGAACCAGATTTTCTGAGTTGCATAGGTGGGTACTCTCCTTGCGATATATCCTGTGTTCCCATCAACCCCCTGGCCCCAACCTTCATCAGTCACTGCTCTTCATCCATCTGTCCTGTTCTCTGTTCCCATCCAGCGCTACACTGCCTTCTGTTCCACCATCACATCCACAGTCTTTTTACTTCTCCCCTTTACTGCTTCCTTTCCCCCACCCCGTTTCTAACATACTGTCTACATCATATAGCTGCCCTACTTGGTCCCCACTATGCCCCTTTGTACTCCCACAAACAGCACTTTACTGTCTCCTTCCCCCCCCCCCCCCCCCCCCCCTCTGCCCCCGTCCTTACTCTGTTGCTCTCTCCCTTTTCCCACCCCAGCCTCCTCCTCCCATCATGAGCAGTAGCTTGCTGTGTGTGGCCTCGGCAGCTAGAAACAGTGGCTGTGCGTGTGCACGTGTGGGCATTTGGACGTGCATGTGTTTTGTCTACTTTAGCAGGAGGTCTCGTGTAGCAGTCTTTCTGTTTTGCCTGTCTGCATCTCAGCATCTCCACTTTATGTTGAGTAGCAGTGTATCCTTTTCATAAAACTGTCATTATTCCATCCTGGATTTTCCATTGTTCAGTGTAATTACTTGATGTTTTTACCAGCCATCCAGTTCTGCTGTAACAGATGCAGAATCATTCAAAGTCTCTGTAGTACGGGAAATATGAAGATTGTGCTGTGTTAGTTGGAGGCAGCTTTAATCTACTGAGCATGGAAAGACAGTCTTGTGAAGTACTTCTGAAGACTTTTCAATGGAAATATTTTAGACCTTTTAGCTACAAACAGGCCTGTCCTTATTGACAGAGACGCTATAGACTCCGAGATTAGTGATCACGATGTCATCATAGTGACAGTGATTATTGAAGTTAATAAATCCGTTAGGAAGGCCAGAAGAGAGTTTATGTTAGAAAAAGCAGATAAGTGGTTGTTTGCTTCACACTTAGCGAATGAATGGACATCATTTAACTTCAATATGATGGACATAGATGGATTATGGGCAAAGTTTAAACTGATTGTAAATCCCATTCTGAAGATGTATGTGCTA
Source organism: Schistocerca piceifrons (assembly GCF_021461385.2). Taxonomy (NCBI): domain Eukaryota; kingdom Metazoa; phylum Arthropoda; class Insecta; order Orthoptera; family Acrididae; genus Schistocerca; species Schistocerca piceifrons. Next base: position 901,486,335 of record NC_060139.1, read on the forward strand.
AGTAAGTGGATTAAGCATGTAAAGGATGCTCCATGGTTTAATAATCAAATTTGGAAAATCTGAGGAAAGAGATACTGCTGCACTTGTGGTTCAAAAAAGAGCTCACAAACATTGAAACAAAAGTTAGTAGAAATTTGTAGATCTCTAAGGAGATCAATGCGCCAAAAATACAACAACCACCACCATCATGCATTAGCAAAAGATCTTACTGAGAACATGAGAAAGTTCCGGTTACACATAAAATCACTAAATGGGTCAAAGGCTTCCATTCAGTCACTCATCAGCCATGTGTGAGTGGTAATACAAGACAGAAAAAGGGAAGCTGAAGTTTCAAATTTAATATTTAAGAAATCATTCATAAAGTGAAATTCCATAAACATTCCATTGTTTGACAGTCACCCAGCCTCTTGCATTTAGGACATAAAAATTGACGTCCGTGGTATAGAGAAACAACTCAGAGTTGAAAACAAACAGAACTAATGCACAGTAATGGACCAATATCCATAAGATCGGTTTGATACAGAATTCTTCAGTACATTCAGAGTTTGAATGTAATAAATTTCCTTGAGATAGAAAAGCTTCTGCCAACAAATAAGCATGGATTTAGAAAGCTTTGCTTGTGGAAAACACAGCCTGTCGTTCTCTCACATGATAGCCCACAAACCATGGATGGGGGCAACAGGCAGATTCGATATTCCTAGATTCCTGAAAAACGTTTAACATGGTGTCCCATTGCAGAATGGTGACAAAGGTGTGAGCATACAGAATAAATTTCCAGATATGCAAGTAGGTTGAAGATTTTTTAAGCAATAGATCCCAGTATGTTGACCTTGACAGTGAGTGTTCATCAGAGACAAGGGTATAGTCACATGCACCCCAGGGAAGTGTAATAGGGCTGCTTTTATTCTCATATACATAGAAGAGGACTTAGTCAAAATTCCTAGTAGGTGTGATGAATGGCAGCTTGCTCTAAACGTAGGGAAATGTGGGGTTAATGTGGATGAGAAGGAAAAACAACCCTGTACTGTTTGAAAGCAGCATTAGTAGGGTGCAGCTTGGCTGTCACATTAGATAAATATGTGAGCATAACATTGCAAAGTGATATGAAATGGAATGAGCATGTTAGTTTGGTAGTGGGGAAGGTGAATGCTCGACTATGTCTTCTTGGGAGAATTATGAAAAAGTGTAGCATATTCATAAAGGAGACAGTATATAGAATGCTAGTGTGGCCCATTCTCTAGTGCTGTTAGTGTTTTTTTTGGATCATCAGCGGGTCAGATTAAAGGAAGACACTGAAGCAATTCAGAGGTGTGTTGCTAGATTTGTTACTGTTAGGGTCGATCAGCACACAAGTATTGCAGAGATGCTTCATTAATTCAGATGAGAATCCCTGAAGGAAATATGGGACTCTTTTTGCAAGGCATTATTGTGGAAATTTAGAGAACTGACATTTGAGGCCAACCGCCGAACCACTTTACTTCTGCAAATGCACATTTCACATATGAACCATAAAGATTAGCTGTGAGAAGGGCTCACACAGAGACAGTTGTTTTTACATTGCTCTATTTGAATGTAGAACCGGACAGGAAATGATGACTAATGTTAATAGATACCCTCTATCATGTACTATGTGTGAGTTTGTGGAGTATATACATATGTAGATACATTTTTATAATTAATCAGAGTTTTGGATGCAGTTTTGAATGTGATATTGCTTAGATTACCATGCACCTTGTACTGTGTGTTATCTGTGCTGTTTATATTGTCTCTAGATGAATAAACTACTAGTACTATCTGTATTCAGTGGTACCCAGATATCAGTTTCAAATTACTTTCATTGTTATAATAATTTCTTGATTATGATAAAATATACACTACTGGCCATTAAAATTGCTATACCATGAAGATGACAAGCTACAGATGCGAAATATAACCGACAGGAAGAAGATGGTGTGGTACACAAGTGATTAGTTTTTTAGAGCATTCAAACAAGGTTGGCACTGGTGGCGACACCTACAACGTGCTGACACCTACAACGTGCTGACACGAGGAAAGTTTCCAACTGATTTCTCATACACAAACAGCAGATGACCGGCATTTCCTGGTGAAACGTTGTGATGCCTCGTGTAAGGAGGAGAAATGCGTACCATCACATTTCCGACTTTGATAAAGGTTGGATTGTAGCCTATCACGAATGCGGTTTATTGTATCGCGACATTGCTGCTCTCGTTGAGCGAGATCCAATGACTGTTAGCAGAATAAGGAATCGGTGAGTTCAGGAGGGTAATACGAAATGCCGTGCTGGATGACAATGGCCTCGTATCACTGGCAGTCGAGATAACAGGTATCTTATTCCCATGGCTGTAACGGATTGTGCAGCCACATCTCAATCACTGCATCAACAGATGGGGATGTTTGCAAGACAACACGCATCTGCACAAACAGTTCGACGACGTTTGCAGCAGCATGGACTATCAGCTCGGAGATCATGGCTGCAGTTACCCTTGACGCTGCATCACAGACAGGAGTGCCTGCGATGGTGTACTCAACGACGAACCTGGGTGCACGAATGGCAAAACATCATTTTTTCGGCTGAATCCAAGTTCTGTTTACAGCATCATGATGGTCGCATCCGTGTTTGGCGACATCACGGTGAACGCACATTGGAAGCGTGTATTCGTCATCGCCATACTGGCGTATCACCTGATGTGGTGGTATGGGGTGCCATTGGTTACACGTCTCGGTCACCTCTTGTTCGCATTGACGGCACTTTGAACAGTGGGCGTTACATTTCGGATGTGCTACGACCCGTGGCTCTACCCTTCATTCAATCCCTGCGAAACCATACATTTCAGCAGGATAATGCACGACCGCATGTTGCAGGTCCTGTACGGGCCTTTCTGGATACAGAAAATGTTTGACTACCGCCCTGGCCAGCACATTCTCCAGATCTCTCACCAATTGAAAACATCTGGTCAATGGTGGTCGAGCAACTGGCTCATCACAATACGCCAGTCACTACTCTTGATGCATGGGCAGCTATACCTGTACACATCATCCAAGCTCTGTTTGACTCAATGCCCAGGCATATCAAGGCTATTATTACGGCCAGAGGTGGTTGTTTTGGGTACTGATTTCTCAGGATCTATGCACCCAAATTGTGTGAAAATATAATCACATGTCAGTTCTAGTATAATATATTTGTCCAATGAATACCTGTTTATCATCTGCATTTCTTCTTGGTTAGCAATTTTAATGGCCAGTAGTGTAGATAATAAGTAAAATATTGGCAAATATATAAAATTAAGCACCTAAAAATTACGAAAGTCTGCCAAATATTAAGTGTAACAGTTTGCAAATACTTCATGGTAGTAGTTTGAACCTCATTTTTTTATACCTAATGCAAAGAATTTCAAAATAAACAGAAACCTTTCTTAGCGCATCACTACCTGCTCTTTCGAATGGAACAAAACTAAAGAAAACAGATGGTGATAATATTTAACAGTGCAACATCAAATTATGCACAAACTGAATGCAATATTATTTTGATTGCTTGTTTATGTATTAAGAATTTTTATAATACTGATGAATAACTGTTGAAGTTTGATAGAGATGATAACCATTTTTTTTCACATGTACTAAATGACATTCATTATACTTTGTTTGTACCAAAATACAAAGTTAGAAATGGGTGAAGTGGTTTCACAGATTTCCAGTGGCTATATTATTTGCATATTGTCACAGGACTTTGCACCCTTATAGGAAAACTCAAAAAATTATATGCATAACAAGTGCTCCAAATGTGCTCCTTCAGTGATTCTGCAGATATTGAGTAGATAATAATGTTCTTCCCACGTTTGGCACAGAAGGTCCCTATCAATATCTTTAAAAGCCCTGTAGATGCACCTCACAGTTGTGGCAGGTATATTCGTAGAGGAGGTTCAAACACTGAACTCTCACTTAACCCCACACAAAAAAATCGCATTGGCTTATATTAGGAGAGTACGGAGGCCATGACATGAATAGTTGATTATCAACCCCACCTTGACTGTGATCCATCAGTTTCTCAATATCCTGTTTAAGAATTCATGAACGTTGCAATGGAAGTGGGATGGAGCACCATCCTGTTGGCAGATGTAGTCCACACTGCCAATTGCCAGTAGTACCATATGCTAATGTCCAGATACACGTATCATGTAACGGCCTTTTCACAAAAGAGGAAGTGACCAGAAGTATGAAATTGTGAGACTGCACAGAATACATTAATATTTGGTGAATCTCAAGTGTGCTTCATGATAACATAAGGATTCTCTGTCCTCCAGATTCACACATTGTGCCTGTTCACTGTGCCATTCACAAAAAAATCACTGAAAATGAGTTCCTCATGAAACCCACCCTTTTTTATTAACTGCTGCTACTATGCTGAAAATTTAAGGCACGTGACTCTGTCATCAGAAGTCAGGGCTTGTAGTAATTGCAGGTGGTTAGGCTTTAGCTTCAGTCATTTCTTTAAGTTCTTCCAAATGGTCGGTTGTAGGATCTTCAGCTTTCTGGTTTCTGTATTTGTAGACTTCTGTGGGCTATGTGCAAAACTCGCCCACATGCAGTCAATCGTTTCTTCACTCACTGCAGCTGATCCTTTGATTTCTCCTCACAGAGGTCTCCTGAAGCTTCAAACTGTGCATACTATCACCGAATGGGGTTGGCAGTCGGTGGATCGTTGTTGAACTTTGTTCTGAAGTGTCATTGGACAGCTATGCAGACTGATGTGAATGCGTATCAAGCACTACACAAGCTTTCATTGTGCCTGTTGCCATCCATCTTGCCTAACTGTTTATTGCTGTGCTCTTGTGGCAGAAATGTGAAAGTGGCTGCAACAGAACAAAACTTCTTGAGTTTTTGTATATGAGTGTTGAGTTTTGTGACAATATGTCAGTTGAAACTTCCTGGCAGATTAAAACTGTGTGCCCGACCGAGTTCGAGTCTCGGTCGGGCACACAGTTTTAATCTGCCAGGAAGTTTCATATCAGCGCACACTCCGCTGCAGAGTGAGAATCTCATTCTGGGAATATGTCAGTTAATGTAGCTACAGTGAATTTATGAAATTGCATCAGTAACGGGAATCACAAAATGGCTGAAAAATTATTGCAATTCATTCTTGCCAAGACTGCAAAATTATTGCAACTGATTTTTGCCAGACTTTGACCTCATGTAATATACAATGTGTGAATGTGAAAATACTATGAAATTTTAAAAATGTGAAGAGCACAATATCCTGATATCTCTCATTCATTGCTACCAGTTTCAGTTTTAAGCCATATTAAATTTGACCAGAATTGAATATTTGTGCAAAATTTCATTCACACTGGGTATGACCAGGATGGGACAATTCCTGTAATTGGTCAAGTTAAAGTGAAATGACACAATGTGGTTATCACTTTTTTTATTGTCTGTCTGTTAAAGTTATTTTAGTTTCTCTAAGTAATTACTGTTTTTTAGTTAATGATACATCATTTGTCATTGTACATAAACTGTCTTGTTGTAAGCAAACTCTTAATTATTTTCCTCGTGCTGTGTTTTGTATGTTTAGCGTTTGTGTTCAAGGAGATATAAACAATAAAAAAGTTTCTGTTCTTATTTTTTGCAGATATAGAATGTACAGGAAAAGTCAAACAACAGGATTTCCATCGCTTATCACTATCTTCTCAGCACCAAACTATCTGGATGTATATAACAATAAGGTAAATATTCAGTGTTGGCATATTTATTTCTTGGTTAGTAATAGAATGTGATTCTCAATTGTAAGTGTTAAAAATGATAAGAATACTTGAAACTATATTAATTACATGGTTTAAAGACAAATGCTTTGATTTGACAGTTTTACTTAAAAAGTTAAATTTTCTCTTATGGTGTCATTGTAACTGTACTGCCACAATATTAACATAACAGTTAATGGACTGTGAAAGATATTTGCAGAATTTTAATGCAGTGAAGTACAAAAATTTTCAGGGTAATTCAGGAATACAGAAATAAAAGTTGCTGAGGAATAAAATAAATAGGAGGTGCAGGGAAGCTAAGATGAAACGGTTGCATGAAAAATGTGAAGAAATCAGGAAAATAATAATAGTCAGAAGGAATGACTAAGCACATAGGAAGGTCAAATTAAAAGCAGG